>NC_059347.1:44192500-44362500 GCF_019703515.2 Myxocyprinus asiaticus | reverse complement strand
GACTGATCCGGACTTGCGTCATGGTTGGCGGAAGCTTTCCATTCTTTAATGATTCTGTATAAACTTCTAGCAAAAATGGAGCCTATTCTGTAGCATAAGATCTGAAAATCTCAGCGGCAAAGCCATCTGGCCCCGGAGTCTTGCCTGTAGGCAAGGCCTTAATTACCTCGCCAAGCTCCTCCAAGCTTATCTCAGAATCAAGATAATTTATTTGCTCATTCGTCAGTTTAGGGAGTTCTAATGGTTCCACAAAGTTTCTAACATCTTCATCATTAGACGAAGACATGGAGCTATAAAGATCAAGATAATAATGCTTTTAAAGAATTCTAATATCAATGACCGAGGTAAAAATTTCACCACCAGCAGATTTCACTGAGGGAATGGTAGAAAAAGACACTCTCTGATTTATATATCTAGCCAAAAGCTTCCCTGCTTTGTCCCCTGACTCAAAGTATGACTGTCTTGCCCTGAATAGCCAAAACTCCACCTTCCGCGACAAAATAGTATCATATCTTTATTTCAATCGGGTCAATTCTCTGAGGCCATCAAACGATATTCGGTGCTTTAGCTCTGCCTCAGCACTTTTAATATTCCCTTCCAACCCCTTCTCGTGCTTTGGATTTTTTGATATGTATGCATACTGTATGATCCGACCCCTAAGGACCGCCTTAAGTGCCTCCCAAGCCATGCCCACAGAGGATACTGAGGACCAGTTGGTCTCCATATAAACGCTGATTTCAGCCTTTAACATTGGTTGGAATTCATGATTTTGCAAAAGGGATACATTAAAGCGCCAACTATATGATTTCTTTTTCTCCGTATGTGGCAATACCTCTAAACTCACCAGGGCGTGATCTGAGACTAAGATGTTTCCAACTGAACCAAATAAACAGAAAAAAGAAAAACGTTCCATTAATCCTGCACACAACAGCGCCAACCGGCGTCCAACCCTCTAAACCCAAACAGTCCATGTACACCAACGAGAGCCCCTGCGTCGACTTTGCCATCTGATTGCTCATGTCCGGTGTTTCTATACATATTTTTTAAGGCAGAATTACACAACAGAAGATAATCTATAAAACAAAGTCCAGCCAATAGGCGGGATAAACACAAAGAACTTGTAGATTTATCCACATAACGGTCCCAAAGGTGTTCCTCCACAAAACAAACTCCAGCTTCTAGCAGAACCAGCACACACAAAAATAATAACAAAATAAAATAAAATAAATAAATAAATAAAAAAAGATACAAATAAAAAAAGGCTGTTCAGTTTCCTCGGACAGTCAAATGAATGTTCAGTGAGCTGGCCCATTCAACTGCTACATGAGTGCAACAAATGACCCAATCACTCCAATGTCCTGCAAGAAATACTCCACAAAACAAACTCCAACCAATAGGAGGCGTAAGCACAAAGAATGTGCAGATTCATCCACAACACTGTCCCGAAGGAGTGCTGCTACACAAAACAAACTCCAGCCGCTAGGCAGAACCAGCACCAAAAGAAACAAAAAGGTGCTCAGCTTCCTCGGACGATCAAGTGGATGTTCAGTGAGTCAGGCTCACTTGGCTGCAGCATGAGAACCACAAAATAACTTATTCAGTCATTGACTTTATGAAGGACATTGCTTGCTGGGGATATGTAAATACTTTACGGCCATCCTTAATATCTATTATCTAATTTGGCCGGGAATATCAGTGCAAAAGCAACCTTCCGTTGATGTAAGAGTTTCTTGCATTCCTTGAATCGATCACATTTCTCTCTTGTCGAATTCACAATGTCTGGGAAAAAGAAAATGTTGTGGTTCTTCCAAGAAAGCCTTCTTTTACTCCTTGCCTTGCGTAACACGAGATCTTTATCAGATGATCTCAGAAATTTGGCCAGAATTGATCAGGGCCTGTCTCCCTCAGCGGATCATCGAGCCAGGACCCTGTGAGCTCACTCAATTTCCAGCTTATGGCCTGTTATGTCAAGCAGATTCGGAAAAAGCCCATCCAGGAATTCCACTATATTCTGACCCTCTGCTCCCTCAAGAACTCCAACAATTCGGACATTATTCTGACGGTTACGATTTTCCATATCCTCCAGCTACTCAAAGACACGGTCCAAATCCGCCTTGGTCACTAGCTAATTCCCTCTCCGATGACTCCAGATAATCGATCCATTTCTCGACATCCACCACTCTTGTAACCACCTCGGTGAATTTCGTCTCCATGGCCATAATCGATCGACGTATTGCAGCAAGATCTTCCAAGTCAGCAACGACCTTCGTCAGCATTGCCGATACATTCAGCAATTCTCACTGAATTTCTTTCACCTCTCTGGCCAAATCAACTCCCTGGCTCAAGGCCTCCAGAGGGCCATCAGCTTGATCATGTAAGTGTCTATTAAAAGACACTTACGTACTCAAGCTGATGGCCCTCCGGAGGCCTTGAGCCAGGGAGTTGATTAAAGTCTCCAGAGCCCGAGGATTTTGAATTTTTTGACATATTGTCTTCCTAGAACAGTTATGGATCAGGGTGTATCGAAACTCATATGATTCAAAAAGTATCAAAACTAGCAAAGTGCGCAGAGCTCGCCGTTCACACGTCTGAACCTCACATGGCATCACATGACTCCTACTCACTGTTCTTTTAAACTGTGTGCCTCCAAAGAATTCACCAATAAATCATTAATTTAATAATTTTTTAAGTCTTCATTAGGTTTCCTGATTTATAGCCTCCCAATATTTCCTTAAAATATTATTTTTGAAATAAAAGTTAGTGTCATGATACTAATGATTAGTATTTAAAAGAAACCCTGAGAAAAGGGTGTGTGATTTTTTTTATGTGTGGTTGAAACAGTTTGTGATGGGCATTAGGGTGGGGCAAAACAGGATACACTCTCTCTGAATAAGTCTCATACAAGCAGTGGCAGTCTATATATATATATACATGCTCACCATTAACTTCTTTCTTCATTTCGTTCCTGGGTGCCCTTTCTCAACCCTAGGCAAGTACATCACTTGAGTAAAATACTATCTCAGTAATTATTCATATAATGTTTAGATGCATATATAAAAATGGATAGATGTGAATTGTTTGCCTTTATTGTGAATTGAAAAATATATTTGGCTATTAAAGTGGTATAGTTATTTCATCCTGTTTTATTTTTGTATTTTTTGTATTTTTATTTTTAGAAAAATCCCATGCAAAGCTGAAGTGTTGCTACATGTTCACGCCATAATTTTCCTTGTTTCCTTCTTGTATGACTGAAACTGTCAAATGTTACTACACAATAGGAAAGTGACTACCAGTGTTGGGTAAGTTACTCAAAAAATTATTCCACTAAAAATGACTTATTACTTCTCAAAAATTGTAATAATATTACTTTGGATATTACATTACTAATAACTTTACTTTTAAATTACTTTCTAAAAATGTTTTGTTTTTCCACTCTTTTTGTGTTCTCCTGTTCTGTGAGACATAAAATAAAATGTAAAGAAATTGAGAAAAATAAGTGCAGATCATTTTGTTTTTGAGACTTTTTCCACTTTTTCCCATAAATTTCGTATACTTTTCACACTGCACATTTCGCCAGCCTGATCTCATCCCTTACAATGACTTGTTAGGGGGTGCGTGCCATTCAGCTCTCAAAGAAATGCAAAAAGATTAATATAATTCATGTTTTAAATGTATTCTACATAAGTAATATTATGTAACTGTAATTAATTAAATAAAAGTAATTACTTAAATGTCAGTAACTGTAATCTCATTTCATGAATTTAGAATGTAATGTGTTATACTACATTTTATTAAAAATTAATTGGTAATCAGATTACACCTAACACTGGTGATTACACAATCGACTACACTAATGTCTTGCTCACTCATGATGGTTCAGATTTAGTAATAATAAAAAAACCTCACCACAGATATATAGCTTGCAGTTTAAGTCACTACTTTCAACACAAAGTGGAGTCCAAATTGATTTTATGCTTTCTGAGATCTGTGACCAAATCACCTCTTTGTCTTCACAGTCTTTGTACTATGGAATTAATGAAACATCATGGTCATGCCCTCTATTGTCTGTTTGCCTGTGTACTGCTCTACAATTTCTTATTCTGGAGTAAAAACCTGCTACTCTTAAATCAAATTGGAACCAGCCAACCCCAATGTCTCCAGGAGAACATTACCATCCTTCTGTGGCACTGGCCTTTTGGAGTCCACCACAAACTAGATGAAAATGTGTGTTTGAACAAATATCGAATCCCTGGATGCTATCTGGACGATAACAAATCCATCTTTACTCAAGCAGATGTTGTGGTCTTCCATCACCATGAACTCTGGACCGGCCGCTCCAAACTTCCTCTTCACCTCTCCCGTCCACCGATGCAGAAGTGGCTTTGGTTATCACTGGAGCCCCCCATGAACAACCACAACCTCAGCAACTACAATGGCTTGTTCAACTGGACAATGAGCTATCGACGTGATGCTGACATTTTCATGCCATATGGACAGCTTCTTTCAAAAAATGTGCCTAATGACACATACGTAATTCCAAAGAAAGGAGACTGCTTAATTTGCTGGGTGGTTAGTAAATACAAAGCCAATCAGAATCGCTCTCTAGTTTTCCAGCAGCTTAAGAAACACATTCCTTCTAAACTGATAGAAATATATGGTCACTGGCTTAAGCGTCCACTCTCAAACAATAAGCTGCTTTCCACTATATCTCGATGCTACTTCTACCTTGCCTTTGAAAACTCAATATCCACAGACTACATTACTGAGAAACTGTGGAGAAACTCCCTTCAGGCAGGGAGTGTACCTGTCGTGCTTGGCCCACCCAGGGAAATTTATGAGCTATCAATTCCACCAGAGTCATTCATCCATGTAAATGACTTCAGCAGCACAAAGGCACTGGCTTCCTTCTTAAACCAAGTGGCCGCCAATAGAACGCATTATGAATCTTATTTTAGGTGGCACCATTACTATAATGTAAGAACTTACACTGACTGGAGAGAGAGACTCTGTAATATCTGCATCCATTATCACCAGCTATCTAAGCATAAAAAAGTGTACAGTGACCTTTATAGCTGGGTCAACAGATAACATTGCATCTGTAAACAAGGTGATGTGCCATTTTTGAGTGGAGTGTTTACAGTGAAATGTGTGTTTGCAGCAATATATTTTTTCTTTCGTAAAATCCTTCATACAAGAGGTAGTGATCTGCAACATGTAGTGAGGGAGCATATAGAATATAAGGACCCACTTTATGCACGAGTGTGTCTTCCATCGACGAGGGTGTGCGTGTGACCTTCATTCCAGCGCATTTCCTAAGGGTTAGCGCCATGATGATACAATTTGATCGTTTGCTTCATTTGCGCTTGGGGGGCATAGGTATAATTTGGGGAGGCAAAGCCCATCCCAGCACCCCCTTTGTTCCAGCCCTGATTTTAATGTTATCACATAGTAGTTAATGGAATAGTTCACCCAAACATTTCTCAGCTCTTTTGGTCATTACAATGCAAGTAAATAAGTGCCAAAATTCTGAAGCTCCAAAAATCACATAAGTCAGCATAAAAGTAATCTATATGACTCCAGTGGTTAAATCAATATCTTTAGAAGTGATATGATAGGTGTGCGTGAGAAACAGATCACTTTCACATTTTTCATCTTCATCTTGTTTTTGGTGATTAACATTCTTTATACATATCGCCCCTTAGTGGGTAGGGAGAAGAATTAAGCAAAAAAGGACTTAAACATTGATCTGTTTCTCACCCACACCTATCATTTCACTTCCGAAAATATGGATTAAAACACTGGAGTCATATGGATTACTTTTATGATGCCTTATGTGCTTTTTGGAGCATAAAAAGTTTGGCACCCATACACTTGCATTGTGTTGGCCTACAGAGCTGAAATATTCTTCTAAAAATTATAATTTGTGTTCTGTTGAAGAAAGAAAGTCATACACATCTGGGATGGCATGAGGGTGAGTAAATGATGAGAGAATTTTAATTTTTGGTGAACATTTGTGACAACATTTTTGTGTTAGGAATGAAGCAGAGGAATCCAGCAACATCTGAGGTAAAAAAAAAAAAAAGCATTTATTATAACTTAAAAGTAACAACAGAAACCAACGTGTTTTAGCACGAAGGACTTTATAAACATTTCCATAAACAAACCTTAAATTACCTTTGAAAGTACTGTCAATTTCACTTGAAACCTGCAGTAGAATCTGCACACAAGTACGTAATCAAGACTTGCATAAGCGTTATTTATTATCAAATTAATTGTAAAATATATTTCAGTGCTACGTTATTAATATGTAGCATTTACTTCTAATTTTAACCTAGCCATCAAACTGGAATGCTCAGTGTTATTGTGGTTATTTGTGTGCACACATTGCCCATAATAATGTGTCGGAACGCCCTTCCGATTCACAGTTCACATCTCCATCATCTAAATTTTGAGTTCTCTTGACTTTTTCTATTGCAAGCCCATCAATGCATGCTTGAAAATTATATTTTCAAGATTACTAAAACAAATTTATTTGTAAGATTACATAGGTGCTGACTTTGTACAGCAAACTCAAGCTGTACCCATGTTACCATAGTAAGCAGTTTTTGAGACTGCCACACCTGAAAACGTTTAGATTATTCTGCCCACAGAAAGCTCAAATGAGTCAGAATGAACCATGCCAGCTCACTCATACATCCGTGGGGTGTTAGCTATATGCATGCCAGGCAAAAAGATCAATTAAAATAGTTGAAACCAGCTGCTTTATGAGCTTTTGTATTATAATTTAGCCCATTTTGCATTTAAAGCTCAAATTTCTTAATCTTCTCATAATTCCCTGAATGAAACCCACCATGAGGGAAATTTTTACGGATTTGCTACATGTTGTTGTTACAGTACAAGAACGGGTCTTTGTTACGGATTTGGTACACCACAGCTGTTAGGTGGCATGCAGTGGTAGTAAGTGTTATAAGAAATAATTTATTTGTTCTTTTGTTTTTTGTGAGTACCAAAGTGCAGTTTTTATGTACCACTCAATGACAAAGGTGCTCAGGTTTTTAATCTCTCATTCACATCTGTCGGTTGAGAAAACTTTTAAAGGGCCTTATCAGAATAGATCACGCAAAACAGAAAATTCTCACATCATTTACTCATCCTCATGCAATCCAGATGTGTCTGACTTTCTTTATTCTGCAAAACACAAACAAAGATTTTCAGAAGAATATCTCAGTTCTGTAGGTCCATACAATGCAAGTGAATGATGAGCAGAACTTTGAAGCTCCAAAAAGAACAAAAGAAAAGAAAGTCATACACATCTAGGATGGCATGGGGGTGAGTAAATGATGAGAGAATTTTCATTTTTGGGTAAACTTTTCCTTTAATCAGTTTACATGAATCAAGGTGACAGCTTTCTCTGTTCTTTTAAGGATGACCCAAGGAAAGTCTGATCATCCTAGAAAATTGATTGAATTTGTAGATGTGTGATATGAATAAAGATAGTATAATACTCTGTCAGCACTCTGAATTTCTTCTCTCATTGAACTTTGTTGATTTGTAAATCCTGATGATGAAACCAGCATTGCAGAGAACAAGCTTGATGTGACCAATGCAACTTACAAGCAATGTCATAACATCAGAAAATAGGACAGAGGAAAAGTCTCACATCCTCTTTAACAATAAGTCATCTTGGCTGTTTTCCTATTGTGCACCATGTAGAATCATTTAGGAAGGGGTTCTTTTTTTTTATATATAGCATTTGCATCTGAAGCTTTTTGACAGGTAAGATTCCTTAATTGTAGAAAATTTGAATTGAACATTTGAGATACGCCTGGTTTATATTGAGTAGATTTTATCAGTTTTTCTGATGACAATGCAAAGGACCCAAAAGAAATTTATATTTACATGCAATGATAAAATAATAGAGTGAAGGATTGTAAAAGGTTCTAACAGCTGGTAGTCCAGCTTATCAACCACCTAAACCAGCTTAGACCAGCTAATGACTATAGCTGGGGTTTCCTGCAAGATATTTTTCTATATATAACTTCACAGATAGCTGAATTTTTGCGACATCTCACCAAAGTGCTGGCTAATCTTATTCTTAATCTTTTCACTTGCCAGGAGGATGCACACATATGGGTTTACCTGTCCTTACTCTCCATCCTAAAATTGGCAGTCTCTGACTGTGTTGCCTGAGGATTTGCAGGCCCCTGGTATTCTGGTGAGATTCATTTCAGCAAAGCCTTTCATCAAAACAGAAGCACAAGAGTGTGACATCAGCCTGCAGCACCATCTTCCTCCCAACCAGAGGTCGCATCACCAAAATGAATTGATTCATCGGTTGATCATAAGCATCATTCATCTGCATCTGTGTAGCAGGATTCCCTTAGTTGCATGAATCCTTTGATTAGTTTGATCCAGCTCTTTACCTGGTTTTGGATTGTGATTTTGATTTGTTTGCTCATTGTTGACACTACTACTTTATTATGATCTTTGTCTGCCTCATATATTTAAAGGAGCAATATGTAACTTTGACATCAAGCATTTAAAATGGGTACAGCAGTCCAAATTAAAAATAATGGAGAGAGGCTCCCTCCTCCCCAGACTCGAAGCTCATGCGGGTTGCCAGGTTGACGACACGCAACAGGAACAAGCAAACTGACAATGGCAAGCGACGAGCCTTACACTGTAAGATGATCAGCTAATGTATATTTATGTTTATGTTTATATTTATGTTTGCAATGTTTATTTACTAATTATAAATCAGCTCATGTGGATTTTTTTATATAACTCTGTCAATGTTAGCTAGATGTATTGCTGGCTTCCATTGCTGCAGTGTGCTGTGTTTGCCCACTAACTTGTTTCAAATCTGGCAACCCGGGGTGTCGAAATACTATTGGGAAATGGGCAGTGGGCGGGATCACACAGGCCAAAACACAAACAGAAATTCCAGCCCGGAACGAACATTTCAAAGTAGAATATACTGGCTGTAGCATTGTTTTCGGAGAAACCAGTATTTCAACTTAGCATGTTTCCTAAATATCTGATAACATATTATGATAATTTTATGCTTTAGTACAGTAAATATATTACATCTTGCACATTTAAATGCTCTGCACAAGGATCTCACTGTAAACACTGTGTCTACTTTATTTCTCTGAGACAAAAATAAAACCAAAAGAGCTGTGCTCATCTGTTGTGCTTCCTGAATGTCTACAAAGAAGTTTCAAGATAAAGACTTTGAACAGCTGTAAGGGGGACAACCTATCGGTTCGGAGTGGATCATCACGTCGGGGTCACCACTTTGTAAGGGGGAAGTCACCCACTGGCCCAAGGACGGTATCCAATGGCGTGGCTGAAGGTCTCCTGCGTGTTCTGTCTTATCGTGCGCGACATTAAATAATACTTTGATTATTTGATTTGAGTTGATTACAGTTCCTCCGCTTGGCCCCCCAGGGACAGTTCCAGAAACGTCCTGGTGGGGTCATTGTAAAATGTCTGCTGGATCTGCAGGATCATTCTTTGTGCCAAGTCCATTGTGTCTGCCACAGCTTGTGCGCTGTGCTCGTAGAATGTGTCATCCCACCATGGGGAAACTTCAGTGTCCAGGGGTATCCTCCCTAGGATGTTGATCTGACCCATAGAAAAGTCCTCTGTTATCTCCAAGCAAAATGAGTGATTGGCAGGACAGGTCAGTCCTCCATAAGTGAAGGAATTCACCTCACTGATGACACACCACTGAGTATGTGACACCTGGACTGCGTCAGAATGGCCATGCAATTGCTGAACATTTATGAGCTTAGTGTCATTATGAGAAAAAGGTTGTAAGGTGTTACATGTACAAACAACATAGTTATGAGTTTAATGACATGTGCGACTGGTAAACAAGGTCTCAGTACCCTTCAAGGTCATGTATCCAGTACTATCTGAATTTTTCACTACCACGCCAATCGGGTTTATAGTAGTGGAATTTGGAAAAGCTTGATCTGGACGGATTAAAGAAAAGGTGGCAGAGAATCCAAAGCAATCAGAACATTCATCACCAGTATATATAATTAAGCCTATAGTTATAATAATAATTCTATGATTGAATCACAGTTACATATATAATAATCACAGTGCTAATTCAAAATGACCAATGTGTGTGATTTGCTGGCCAAGTCACAATCGATGATACATGTCTATTTTCAAAGTGTGTAGTGGATCGATAGAAGTGTCTGCACTTCATATCATCCACTTCTTATTATGTTTGCATTGTAATTAGCGATGTGTTGAAAACCAGGGGTTCTCTGGTTTGCAGCCATGCCAACAACAATCAATTGGTTCGATTTTATACAGGTGGAAATGTTGAAATTTGGGTGGCAAGTTTGCTTGCAATTAGTAATTAAATCATCGATGTGTGACTGTAGCCATGCACATGTCCCATGTACATTACAGTGTTTCAAATAAGTTGTTGGGAAGTTGTAAATAGTGCATGTCATGTGCACCATAATTATGACTATTTTATGGAAACAGGTTCGTAATGTCGTATATGTGAGAGGCTATGTGTTTGTGAAAGGCAGGCCAGATCTTCAGTGGATTAGTAGTTTCGGAATCTTGGCCATTATTGTGTTCCATGATGTGTAATGGTTGAGCCTGGCTAGTTTTACTGTCTGTACCAGGCCAAGATGTCATGAGTGTAGTGATGAAAGTGTGTGTTCTGTATGTTCATGTCTGGGAGACGGGTGGAACCTGTTCTAGAACAATTGGTGTTGCACAATTTGGTTCCGGTGCTAAACCGGGAGGCCATATAGCTAATATTTTTTTTTTTTTTTTTTGTAGTGCTGTGAGGTGTAAATGGCCCCTTTAGATTGCCTTCGCACCCATCTCCTGCATGGTCAATTTGTTGTCCTGGCTTGATGCAGGGGGATCAGAAACCTTTTGGCATCTGTCCCTCACGAGATTGCAACCTGAAATGGGAATAACCACAGAGAGAGAACAGCTAATATTGAACCTTTAAATAATTTGCATTTAGACATGTGGTACTTTATTTTCCTCTGATGGTCAAAGCCAAACTTTTACAGACAGCTTTTGTCTCATACTCTATGGCTTGTGCCATCAAGGGGAAGATGCATTTTGCTTTACAAAAACATGTACCATTACAATGTCAAATGCAAATTTAGTTTCAGGGATCAAATAAGACTGAGCATCTTTGGTGATCTGAATTACTGCTGATATTTTAGTGCAGTTTGAAGTGTGTAGCACCTTAAGCTGTTCTTGCACCTCTTTTGGTGATGTGTTGTCTGCTTAGCATTTTTTAAGGGTGCTATTCACACGTTGATCATCTATGATCTCTGTGGTCTGTCAGGGCTGCGAAATTTCTGCCTGATGTTTAGCATTTTACACACATTTTTCATTGTCTACACAGTAGAATGGTTCCCCTGATCAGATTTAATTTGAATTGGTGCTTCTCAGCGAGAGATGATTTGGTTCGTTGTCATGTGCCAATTTCTTTACAGCACTGATGCACAGCAGAAAAACGACTGTATACCCTCCCTCTTGGCACTGATTAGCAAACCAATGAAATTCAATAGCAAGAATTCTTCAACCTGTAAGGTTGTTCGGTTGGCAGTGTCATTACATATATACATGGCCATGCTTGGCCATTATAATATAATGCATATTATAATGTGATTATAATACAATTATATTATATTAAAAATAGTATAAATTAAAATAATTTTATTACTGGTCTCTGGAGGTTTTCTAGAATGAGATATTTGTCATCTCGCTGTTTTTTTTAAAAATACATGCCTTTTGATTTGGCCCTGTATCAGATGCTTTGTATGCACAGGTCAGGCTGAAAGCCTTTGGGCATGCTGCTGTAAACACCCAGTGACTGCAGGCACATATTTATATGGGTCAAATTTCTGCTCAAGCTGCAGAGCTTTTGCGATTACAATATGAAATCGAATGCAGTTTTCTCATTTTCTTGAGTTAAGATGTCACTAGGTGTATTCTCATGCGAATCTATTTGAATATGAAGAGGGGGCTGGGCAAAGTCAGAGGTGATGCAAGGCGCAAAGAGTATTCTTGAATTTTAAAGGCTTAATGAAGTTCTTCAGTCTTTATAAAGATACTGAAGGTTAATGCTAACTGTGTAAAACTACTGAGAGTTTGGTAATGGTGTAAAACTACTGAGAGTTTGGTAATGGTGTAAAACTACTGAGAGTTTGGTAATGGTGTAAAACTACTGAGTTTGGTAATGGTGTAAAACTACTGAGTTTGGTAATTGTGTAAAATCACTGGTAGTCACATGGAATTTTGTACTCCGTATGGTTTAACTGCAGCTATAAGGTAAATAGCACAGTGTGCCATATCAGAGACAAACATATCCGACATAGTCACACATTCAGCTTGAAACTGATGAACAATTTCAAGAGAAACGTGATTACAGTTATTTCAACTTTACACAAGACGAAGAATCTAGAATGCCCGAAGCATTTACAACCTCTAACCTAAGTGTTTCTTGTAACACTTACAGCAGAAACAGTCAAGTGTTTTCAGAAATAAACTGCATTAGCTTATGTGTACATGCAGTATCACAAACAACTATCATCACGTGTGTTCTATGATAACAACAGTGTTTAGCACACTTGCAAATTTAAAAAAAGGTTGTTATAGTACTCTTTACTGACTTATAAATTAGTGACATTTCTTTTGTTACTATTTATTTTTTATCACATCACTCTGTTTTTCCCAGCCTTGCTTTTCATATGCAAACACATCAACATGCAATGTTTATATCTCAATCGCTACTTTTTAGTTGTTTATTGTTGCTACCCGCTCATTCTTTTGAAATGTTGCGAGTTCGTTGTAGCAAAGTAAATAAACAATAGCGACGGTGTTCATTGATTTTAGAATTAAAGTTCCAGATGCAATCCTCCCTTGAATACCAGAATACATTTTTGGATGATGTTATCTCCAGTTTAAGTTTGATCTCTTGTCGCTTGGGCGAATTAAGAGATCATTAATTTGAAGAGCAAGAGATTTAGTTTCTCGTATCCTGCCGCTACCACTTCCCTGACACACATGTGGTTTACTCTAATTTCTTTAGCCCCACCGGATTTTTTCGGTCTCCGGTCTAACAGTGGGTATTTTGACCCGTTCTACAAAATGTGTCTATATGGGGTGCGTCTGTGCTTTCCCTCAACACTTCTAATAGGCAAAAAGAATGGACTTACCACAGCAGATGAAGGCAGAGAAGAAGACCAAACCTCATGTCCTTTGTGGAATGGAACTGAATGTCGCGCTTCGGAAGACGTCACTCGCTTGTGGTTGGGAGATCACGGAGGTCGGTCACCATAATAATATCAGATTAATTCTAGATATTTTAGACTATCATGAATGGATTGAGGATGACGGCTATATTCTTTTTTTAGATTTTAGAAAAGCATTTGATACAATTGAACATAATTTCATATTTTACACTCTTGAAAAATTCGGTTTTGGCAGTAAATTTATTTCTTTATAAAAATGTTATATAAAGATATCAATAGTTCTATCTCACTTTCATTTGGGACGTCCCAAAGATTTAATATTTCTCGAGGAATTAGACAAGGATGTCCCATTTCCCCTCTTCTATTTATCTTAGCAGTAGAAATGCTCGCTGTCTTGATAGATAAAAACAGTAACTTTGATAAATTGAATGTATTTGGAAGACAGATTGGTATTAGCCAATTAGCTGATGATACGGTGATTTTTTTAAGGGACCAACATCAAATTGTAAAAGTTATCCAATTAATTAATCTGTTCTCCAAGGCATCAGGTCTGTACTTAAACATAAATAAATGTGAGTTAATTGCAATTCATGATAGTGAATTAGACTCTTTATGTAATATACCAATAAAGAAATCTGTAAAATATTTGGGGATAACTATTACTAGAGATAGCAATCAAAACATCCAAGAAAATTTTGCAAACAATCTTTTAAAAGCAAAAAATATTCTTAATTTTTGGATACAAAGAGATATCTCAATTTATGGAAGAATCTTGTTAACTAAAATGGAATTACTTTCTAGGTTTGTTTATCCAGCCTCCTCCTTAGCTATTCCACCTCACTTAGTAAAAGAATGTAACACTGCAATATTTAACTTTATTTGGAAAAATAAGCATCACTATATCAACAAAAATGATTTAGTTCATAGTTACGAAGAAGGCGGATTAAATGTTATTGACTTAGAGATAATGAATAGTGTTTTAAAAACTCAGTGGTTAAGATCATTTCTTCGTAATACAAACAGCCTTTGGTTTACGGTCTCCTCTTCAATATTTGGGAAAGTAGGTGGCTTGGAATTTTTGATTAAATGTGACTTTGAGTTGTCCAAATTGCCTCTTAAATTATCTGCATTCCATCAGCAGGTTCTCCTTTATTGGAAATTAGCATTTTCTCACAATTTTAGTCCACATAAAACTTGTATTTGGAACAATCGTTTTATTGTTCACCATAACAAGTCTTTATTTTATGAAAACTGGGTTCAATATAATATTTATTCCCTATTGGATATGATGGACGATTCTGGTAATGTGTTCAATTACAATGATTTTTGTTCAAAACATGGATTTGTATGTCACCCTAAAGAATTTTATACAGTTATATATGCCATACCAAAAAACATGATACTACTGATAAAAGGGATTCTTTCACACTATTCTGTGACATTCGCTCTCCCATCTCTTTGTCTGGGTAATTTATCTATTAGAGATCATAAGTGTAACAACAAATATATTAGAAGTATTTTCATTGGTAGATTTAATCCAAATCGAATTAAACGTCACTATATTTTCAAAGATATTAACCCGAAAGAGATGAAGGAAATGAGACTGAATTATCTTACTTTTCCAAGTCTCCCTAAAGTGAAAGAACTTCATTTCAAAATAATGAATGACATATACCCATCTAAAGAATTCCTTAAATCAAAGTTTGATATTGGAGAAAACACTTGTCAATTTTGTGAAACTGATATTGAAACCACTAAGCATATCTTTTTTTATTGTAATTACTCCAAACGATTTTGGTCCCATTTATATAGTAAAATGTCATGTATTATTACATGTGTAAATCCTCTTGAATACAAACAAATTAAGTTTGGTGTACTTAAGAAAGATTGTTCACAACACTATATGATGAATAACCTTTTTGAACTTGCTAAATACTTTATTCACAAATGCAGATTTTTAAAAACCCCTCCTTCCTTTCCTTACTTTGTTAATGAACTTAAAGCAGTTGCCACATCTCTTGGTACCCTTTCAAATGAAAAAGCTATTACAGTAGCCAACTTTTTCAACGAGTTAAGTACCCCATAGCTTTTTGATACCCCTTTGCAAAAACGTATCTCTTCAATGTTTTTTTTTTTTTTTTTCTCTATTACTTTATATTTAATTTAAATTTATTGCTGTCACGTATTATAATTGTTAACTATGTCTGCCTTTTGAGAACTGTAAATGGTTAATATTGTTTGTTAATGCCTTTTTTGTTTGTAAATTTGTTATTCTTTTCAATAATAAAAAAAAAAAAATAAAAAAAAAAAGAATTAAAAAAAAAAAAAAAAAAAAAAAAAGGTCGGTCACCACTTTGTAAGGGGGAAGTCACCCACTGGCCCAAGGACGGTATCCAATGGCGTGGCTGAAGGTCTCTTGCATGTTCTGTCTTCTCGTGCGTGACATTAAATAATACTTTGATTATTTGATTTGAGTTCCATGTTTTTTATTAATCTTATCATTAATTATTTTCTTTATTTCATCTGACTCCAATTATGAAAAACCTCGTTGATGTATCTATGCTCTGAATTTTAGTAATTCTCTCTTCTAGACTGCATTTGTTACTTCAATGTTATTTGGGTCCTGTGCTGGTCAGACACAGGTCCTTTTAACTACAAATTCATCAGTTTCAGATATTAGTAAGTTTTAGACTAAGTCCATATAGGTTCTTGGCTTTATCCGTTTAGTCTTATTTGGCTAAGTTCTATAATAGATTCTCAGTTCACCGCTTAACCCCAGTCAATTAAGTCCTGTTTTACAGGTTCTCGGTCCTACATTGAGTATTCCCATTTAATTCTACTTGGTTAAGTTCTATAATAGATTCTCGGTTTACCATTTAACCCCAGTCAATTAAGTCCTGTTTTACAGGTTCTCGGTCCTACATTGAGTATTCCCATTTAATTCTACTTGGTTAAGTTCTATAATAGATTCTCGGTTTACCATTTAACCCCAGTCAATTAAGTCCTGTTTTACAGGTTCTCGGTCCTACATTGAGTATTCCCATTTAATTCTACTTGGCTAAGATCTATTATAGATTCTCGGTTTGCCGTTTAGCCTCTTACATACTTAACTAATGGGTTACTTCTGAAGTAGCTTAATTAAGCCAACTCTGACCATAGATTTGTAGTTAACAAGAAATATACTAGAAAACAGTCCTTCAGAATGAATCATAATAACAATTTATTTACCAGGTAATAGTAATACATTCAAACAATCCAATTAAAATAATAAATCAAACTCAAAGCTATCAGTGAACCAAACATAATAATATATTTAAAGTTGTATTCCATTCAAACATTTACCAAACATAAGAAATACAAATTGCAATTACCTGGTAGTGAAAAAACTACATGCAAACGACGAAGCATGGGAGATCTGATTTGCAGATTCCCCGAGCTTCTCTGCCATCCCTCCTTAAGTACCAAACGATTCCATTGTTATTTCAGATGTGTGTGTTTGATGTTATTTAGGATTTGGTTTATAATTTAGGGAGTTGTAAGTCAACCTTTGATTGAGTAGGTTGTTTGATGTTTACAAAGAATACACCTAATCTGCATACAGCATCTGGTCTCTGTGTGAGACTTGGGAGGGGCATGCCCCGGATAGGATACTGTATTTTATTAAGTTCTTAAATCTTACTTGTGATTTGACTTTGCTGAAAAGGAATGAGACCGTTTTACCAGTCGCACTGAGACCTCTTGAATGATACCAAACATGTATGATCAGAAAACCTTTTACATTACAGAACAGGATAAGTCATAACTTAGTTTTTAGTGTCCTTAAGGTGACCTGAGGTGAGAGAGAGAGAGAGAGCAGATGTGAGTGTGAATTGCGTTTTATAGTCCCCAATCAGTAGGGTTTGTTTTCTCAGGTGGAGATGCTCCTCTGTGTGAGAGTTTTGTGACGTTGGTTCTCGCAGAATTCTTTGAATATCCCGGAAGTAATGCAAACAATTCTGTGTCAGTCTTACAAACATAAAAAAAAAAAAGTACTTTTGGGGTTTGTTGAGCTAAGCGAGTATGGCGATTACACTATTTGAAGACAACACCTGTATGCGTTGACTGCAACAAACATAAAGTGGACTAAAGTATACACACACAAAGTCGAATGGATTGACAAAACCAGTAGTTGTTGTCAACTTTTTTGAGTTCACAGACCCTCGTTGTCCCAGACAATTTTTGAAGGTGCCAATCCCCCAGAGACTAGGAGTGTCAATAGATTAAAATACTTAAGTTGTTGGAAATCCATTTAGGTCCAATCTATCTCCTGAATCATACAATTTCACAAGAGATGATAATCAATATTCTATGTTCAGTGAACAGATGTAAATTTTAGAAAAATAATTAATTATCACGTGCACACCGAATTGAGTGCGCAAGTTCGATTATCATCCCTATAGACCTTATTCACGCTAGTGCCATCTTTGATTTTTAATGGGAATGACAACGAGGCTGTGAGGGATAGAGACCAGTCTCTTCAATGGGCTATACTGCAGTTTGAAATGTTTTTGGATCATTCCATTGACAAAACATTGATACAATATCTGCCCAAGTACATTCAGTATACAAAGGACTCCAGACAACAAGAGCTGTGGAAAATCAGATGTGATCAAGGAGCTTTATACAGCTTTATATACTGTTCGTGCCATTGAAGAGATGGTAAGTCTATCCCTCACAGCCAAGTTGTCATTCCCATTAAAAATCAAAGATGGCGCTAGCGTAAATAAGATCTGTTATTCATTTCGACTGTCGATTACTTTCGCCTACAGTGTTCAGCAATGGCTGACAGCACGGATGAAACAGTAGCAACATCCAAACAAGACGGAGTTTACAACTATCGGGAGAGGATTAAATGTTCCCCCGAGGAAGAGGCAAAATTAGAGAGAAAGCATTTCTGGAATGTCATCAATGCGTTTAAATATTACAGGTAAAAAATGATTCGTGGAGCACAAATGTCCCAGGCAGCTACTCCACACCACTTCAAACTGAGTCCACATATTGCTGTGTAGATCATCTGTGATGGCATGGGATGTAATGTCTGTGTTGTACATTTAATTAACTATAAAATAAAATATAGTAGGTTTCGCGAAAACCTTAAATAACCACCGGCTTTTTGTGGTTCCTACAATGTCCATATAAATATATCTATCTATCTATCTATCTATCTATCTATATATATATATATATATATATATATATATATATATATATATATATATATATATATATATATAAGTCTCACTTTTACCTATATGCATTTATTTATTTGTTTTACTTCACTTTCCCCCGCTATGTTTAGAATTCACGTACATGAACGAGTGAATCGAGCAGAGAGGCAGTTCCGATGCATTCCACATCACCACCAGCAACTTTTAACAAGCTTCCTGCCCAACCTGACTAAGATCCGTAACTGTGTTGACCGCAACCAGGAGGTGCTACAGGCCATAGTGCACAACTGCATCCATATGTTTGAGAACATGGAATATGGAGAGGATGTAGGTGGCATGCCGTGGCAGTAGGTCAATTGACAATGCTGTGTTGTTGTTTTCTTCATTTGGTTGTTGTGATTACTAACAGCACATGTACCCATGACCCAGACGTCTATTTAATGCGTGAGTTTACACCTGGAAGGCGTATTTCTTTTTAGGTTGTTTCCCAACTGCCATACCTCTATAAGATGTTTCTATCAGATGTCTTTTGAGATGTTTTTGATTTAGAATGTTTGTAAATTTGATCTTTTTAAGATGTTTAGCAGATCTTAATTTGAATGCGATACTTTCCAGATGAAAAGATCTAAAACAGACTTATCTGATATGTACGTGTGTGTGCTATCTGTGTGTACTACTTGAAGAAATTTTTTTTTTTATATTTTCTTGTATAGAAGTTGTTCTGAGGGCAGTCATCTTTGATTTTTTTCCCTCAGGGTAACCCAAGGAAAGTACTGCCGTCCTCGACTTTTGACATGGACAAGCTGAAATCTACCATAAAGCAGTTTGTCCGTGACTGGAGCGAAGGAGGAAAGGCTGAAAGGGACAGCTGCTATAAACCTATTATAGAGGAGATTCAGAGACTTTTTCCTTCTGACCAGTGGTAAATATACTCTGACGAACATGTCTTTGCTTTTCATTAATTTGGTACACCGCATCAACCATCAGTGGAAATGTGAAGGACGTAAATCTTTATATAACTGCTAAAACTTCAGGATTGAATTGGTGAAATGAAAAATATACAAGGAATCTCTCTTGGTGCTGACACAGTACCAACCCCCCTCCTCCCCCCCATGTTTACACAAATACCAACAAAAATAATGGAATCAATTTTTAAAACCTTCAGTTTGTAGATTTAGAGCTTCACTTAGTGGCAAAGTCAAAAATTTAGTGGCAGAGTTCAGTTTTTAAAGACTTTTCACGATACAATATATGCACAAGCAGGCATTAAGAATTACTTCAGAATTCAAAAACAAAAGATATACTTGACAAAGTACATTAGACACCTTCTTTGATAAACATTTTTCCAAGTTATTTTTTTTTTTTCAGTTAATCAAAAACATGAGTCATGACTGTGATCACCTTTATGAAAATATATTGATAACACTTTAAACTTTAATTAGTCATTAACAAACATTATAGAATTCTTAACAGATTAGTCATGAACATTCATTTAAATGTATTTTAAGTTTTAATCTGTTCAGCAATGTGTAGCCTATAGGCTGATGAAATAGCCTAATGCTGTTAATGTTTTTCATGAAAGTTAAAAACGTCAGCAATATGTTTCCTATGATGCGCACATAAACTAATTCTCATTTTTTAAATGTTTGTTTTTTGCATCCTTATACACCGTGCAATTTTTTCTGATGTAAACGCACATCTTTTAACCCTTTCGACGCATCTCAATGTTTTTATCAGCGTCTTGCGCCTGAGCGGCACATTTAAAACATTTGTCCTGTACCAGATTTTAAATACATTGACGGATCATTCAAAACGCAGTCCGTCACCTTGACAGTCAAAAAACAAGCAAGAAAGCAACTCTTATCTGAGTAATCCTCTTAAACGTGATATGCCTATGCGGCTTCATTCTCTCTCCTCTCGGCCTGCCTGCGCTCATCAAAGAGAGAGAGAGAGAGAGAGAGCGAGCACGTGCGCTCATCCATGTGTGAGAGAGAACCCATGCTTTTAAAGGGATAGTTCAGCCAAAATTGAGAATTCTCTCATCATTTACTCACCCTCATGCCATCCCAGATGTGCATGACTTTCTATTTTCTACAGAACACAAATTAAGATTTTAGAAGAATATCTTTGCATGTTCAGACATAACCAACCTAGCTGCATGGGTTGTTTTGGTAACGACGTAGGCGTACCCACGTGACGATGCTTTCAAAACAGATGCGGGGAAAATGGAGGTGCATCATCTCGCCTTGTCCAGTCGCGGTGCAGAAGACTGGTAAATATTGTGATGTTCCGTACCGCAGTCAAGGCTGGCTTATGAATACTTCCGGCATTTCCGTCACCGAATTTTGACATCATTGTTGTGTGTCGCGTTAAGAGTGATGCAAAAGACCATTTGAAATCCGATTTGAGCAGCCAGAGCGTCCGGACTGAGACGCATCTGTAAAAATCAGATTTAAATCGCATTTGAAACTACCTCCCGATGTGGTTTGAATCAGATTCTGAAAAATCAGATTTCATGTGGTTTTTTGCTTTCCAGACTAAAAAACTCATCTGGATACAATCTGGATATGCAAAAAATGTGATTTTTAGTGGCAGTCTGAACATAGCCTAACAAGCCGACTTTTTAAAATGGTACGTCTACTTTTAAATGTATTTTTCATTAGGATAGATAAACTAGAGAGTTTTTATTCTTATGGTGCTATATAAGATCATAAGTTCAGGTGTCAGATGTCACAATGAGAAAACAGGAAATATTAATACAATTATAATAAATATGAATAAAAATGATATTGCTGCTTGTCCTAATCACATATATTTGTGAGACATCATTCCCCACCATGACTTGGGTGTTATTGGTTTTTGTCAAGATATGCAGGGAAAGACAGTCTTACTTTATCCTTTCACTATGACAAGCTGTGCACATTTATAGTGATGTTAAACTGATGTTCCATGTTGTATTATTCATTTTTAAATTATATGTTTTGTGATTTATAATTGTAAGTTTAAGATTAAATATCATCATGCGTTACCCTTGTCGGGGGACCCAAAGGGATGTACCATACACAAGGGGGGCCCCACACTGAAAAAGTTTGAAACCGTTAAAGGGATCGTTCATCCAAAAATAAATTCTCATAATTTGCTCACCCTCATGCCATCCCAGATGTGTATGACTTTCTTTCTTCTGCTGAACACAAATTTTTGGAAAATAGCTCTGTTGGTCCAGTCAATGCAAGTGAATGGTGGCCAGAAATTTGAAGCTCCAAAAAGCACATGAAGGCATCATAAAAGTAATCCATACAACTCCAGTGGTTAAATCCATGTCTTCTGAAGTGATATGATAGGTGTGGGTGAGAAACAGACCAATATTTAAGTCCTTTTTACAAGAAATCTACTCTATCACCAGCCCTCCTATGCGTGTTCACAAGAGGACCGAGTCCTTCTGTTTTTTAGTGATTCAAATTTTTTGTGCATTTTGACAGCTGCTAGGCAGGAAGGAGAAAGATTAAAAGAGGAGGCATAAAGCAAAGGAAAATAATAATAAATAGGAGTTGGTGGTGACATGCACAAAGAATGTGAATTGGCAAAAAAACAGAAGAAATCTCGTGAACGTGCATTGTTATGGTGTTTGAAAGTAGTTTTATAGTAAAAAAAATAAATAAATAAGTTGATCTGTTTTACACCCACACCTATTATATCACTTCTGAAGATATCGATTTAACCACTTGAGTCATATGGATTATTTTAAAGTTGACTTCATTTATGAATGGACCAACAGAGCTGAGATATTCTTCTAAAATCTTCGTTGTGTTCTGCAGAAGAAAGTCATTCACATCTGGGATGGCATGAGGGTGAGTAAATGATGAGAATTTCTTTTTTTTTCATGAACTATCCCTTTAATGCTGAAACAAAAAAGCAAAAATGTACTAGACTATTCTTTCACTGCTGTTTCACTGTGTCTCACTTTCATCTCTGTTCTAGCATGTACTTTTCTGAACAATTTTGGAATCTTATTTTGCGGCACTTCTCATGTTGCAGTCTCCATTGGATGAGTAACTTATGTTGTTGAATATCTCATTTGTAAAACACTTTGGATCTAAGTATCTTGTAAATGAATACATGTAAATAATTTAGTGTCATTATGTTTTTTATCAGCTGGGCTTGATTTATAATGATTTATGAATTTGAATGAAAAAAGTTATGGGTCTTTTAATATTTCTCTCTGCAGTGACGTGTCCAAAGTCAGAGTGTTAGTGCCGGGGGCAGGTCTGGGTCGGCTGGCATGGGAAATCGCTCATCTGGGCTATTCATGCCAAGGAAACGAGTGGAGCTTCTTTATGCTTTTCTCTTCTAATTTTGTTCTGAATAGGTACAACACAGGCTCATCATCACAGTTTAAGCAGAACAACAACTTGCATTAAAAAAAAATCACATTGATAATTGTATTACAAACTGTATATTTAAACAAGAACAGTTGAACAGTTTTGGGGAACTGCCCAATGTTAAGTTGGAGCTTCTATTTCTAATTGAACTGAGGACAATGTATGTGGGAAGCTAACTGACATTGTGTCCCTCAGGTGTGATAGGGAGAATGCTTGGACTGTGTATCCCTGGATTCACCAGTTCAGTAATAACAAAATGGCCTCAGATCAGACAAGACCCGTGACCTTTCCAGATGTCAATCCCCAGAGTCTCCCAGAAGACTCAGACTTCTCAATGGTCGCTGGAGACTTTCAGGAAGTATACAGTGATCCAAGTGAGTTCTTTTAATAAACACACACACACACACACAAAATCACTAAATCATCTTAAACTGAGGAAAGTCTGTTTTGTACCTTTTGAAAAAGACATTTAACCTTTCAAACTGTAATTTTTTTAAACACATAATTTTTTCTTGGTCCCCCATACAGATATTTGGGATTGTGTTGCTACTTGTTTCTTCATTGACACCGCCCACAACGTTCTTGATTACATTGAAACCATCTGGAATATTTTAAAACCTGGTGGTGTCTGGATCAATTTGGGTCAGTTCCAAAATCTTAATCAGAATAATTTTTTGAGTTAAACGTGATCTAATGTATCCTAACATAAAAGTTATATATCATAAGAGCTGCTCAAAACATGGGTGTGGTTACAAGTTTTTCATGGTTTGTCTTTGTTTTCAAAGGTCCACTTCTGTACCACTATGAGAATATGGCCAATGAATTGTCCATTGAGCTAAGCTATGAGGACATAAAGGCTGTCATTTTAAAATATGGATTCATTCTGGAGGTAAGCCATTAAAATCAACTTGCCCTATTATGCATTCATTAATCACTGTTCACCACCAGTTTTTACCAATTCATTTAATATTAAAAAATGGAAAATAAATAAATAAAAAATCAGTATTGCATTTCTTTCTTGGTGTTTATTTTAAATCCACAGCTGGAAAAAGATACTGTTCCCAGCACATACACAGAGAACGATCGCTCCATGCTTAAGTACCTTTATGACAGTGTCTTTTTCGTTGTACGGAAGCCTGCAGATCAGTTGATCAATGGAGACCAGACACCTAAAGATGACCAGTTTGAGAATTCTTTACAGACAGGAAACACAGAGGAAAATACATCATGACACTGAGAAGACTGGAGCTCTGGAGAAATTGCAGTCAATCGGCTCCAACAAATAAACCCAACAATAAACCTATGGTTTTTTAATTCATGAATGCCAGCATTATAGCAAATACCTGGTAATACTAGTGCTTTATTATGTGCTGAATTATTTCAGACATTTACCCAAATATGTGTATGTCATGTAGTGGTGCCTCACTTTCCATTCATATTCTCAGGTTTTGGGTGCTGCTTCACATCTTACAAATGATACTTCTCACACAGCGTATAAATACATTTCAGTAATTTTCTGGCATTTGTTTACATTATTCCAATTTTCTTTGCCTAGAGAATTATCAATTTTACAGAGCCTGCTGCTAACTACTTGTCACAATGACTCCAGCCTCTCAGAGGGACTTTGCTTGCCATCAGAACTGTAACAATTGGCAGCACTGAAAGAAAAGTTGTTTTAAACTTTACATATTTTAAATAATTTAATTATGTGCATATTCTGTAATAAAATTGTTTACCATCACAGGGAAAACAAAACTTTTTTTTTCTTTTTTTTGTTGACTAAAACATTTCTTTAAAAAGCCATGGTACAAATAAACTTTTTGTATCCATGCGTTTTTTCTATATCTATCTATCTATATATCTATACACACATAAGTGGCATTCAACTGATCACAAAGTATAGTCAGGATATTACTGATGCAAAAAACAGCACCATCATTATTTGAAAAAAGTAATTTTTGATCAAATCTAGACAGGCCCCATTCCCAGCCATCACTCCAATGCCTTATCCTTGAATAATCATGCTAATTTGGTACTAGAAAATCACTTGCCATTATATCAAACACAGTTGAAAGCTATTCGGTTTGTTAAATGAAGCTTAACGTTGTCTTTGTGTTTGTTTTTGAGTTGCCACAGTATGCAATAGACTGGCATGTCTTAAGGTCAATATTAGGTCAAAAATGGCAAAAAAGAAACTGCTTTCTCTAGAAACTCAGTCAATCATTGTTTTGAGGATTGAATGCTATACAATGCTTGAAATTGCCAAAAAAACTGAAGATTTCATACAAAGGTTTCATACAACTGGCTCTAACAAGGACAGAAAGATATGTGGAAGGCCAGATGTACAACTAAACAAGAGGATAAGTATATCAGAGTCTCTAGTTTGAGAAATAGATGCCTCACATGTCCTCAGCTGACAGCTTCATTGAATTCTACCCACTCAACACCAGTTCCCTATCTGTCACTCACTTGATGTTGTGTTGATGTAGTGACACTAGGGGTCGCTCTTGGGAGCCCCAAACACCTCTGATCTTTGAGAAAAGGCCAATGAGTATTGACAAGTGGAATTTGCATGCCACTTCCCTGGACATACGGGTATAAAAGGAGCTGGCTCGCAACCACTCATTCAGATTTCTTCTTCGGAGCTGAGCGGTTGATTGTCACACAGCTGAACTTCACTGCCGGTCCATTCACCTCTTTAAGAAGCGTATGCTGTTGGATATACGGCGCATTTCAGCGGCTTTCTCTCCCTCTGCGCGATCAGTGCAGAGTATGCCTCTGGGTGCTTCGACAGCCTCTAAAAGAGTATATATTCTGAGAAATAAGAGTATGTTTTCCTCTAAAAAAGCATGCATTGACGGACAGCATCTTTTTAAAGATGCCTTTCCGTCTTTGTGTAATTCCTGGGTGCGGTCGATATCTCTCCACCTCCAACGGCCACGTGCCTGGGCCATAATCACATTGAAGCAGCGTTCGCGGGTTGTTCATGTTCTCATTGCGAGAACATAACCATGGCAACGTTGCGGTCGCGGCTTTCCTTCTTCTGGGGGAAAGCCACTCCAGCCACCCCCCGCACCGGGCCTTCTACCTACGGGTATGAGGCCGGCTTGGTTGACACTGGAGGCGATTTGGGGGCTCCAATGGGTACGGCTCTGCCAGGTAATCCCCCGCAGACCGCCCATTCCCCAGCACGCTTGTTTACACCGCTCCAGTTCTGGGATGAGACAGGCAGCTCGCCTCAGTGCCAGCCTAATGTCTCTTTTGGAGCTCACGAGATGGATGAGGTTTTGATGGCAGCATCGGAGAGCGCATTTGTGATGTCAGATGCCGAGGACTCGACTGGACTGCCACCTTCGGGTGTGCCTGCCCAGTCTGAGGCCAACGCGGAGCTGACCGCCATGCTTGCCGGGCTGCCACGAGTGTCAGGCTGGAGAGGAACTCTCCACCCATCCCTGAGCCCTCGTGGCTTGACGATTGGTTCCCAAATGCCCACTTCCCTTAGCGGGGCAAGGGCTGCCTCCGTGACTTTCATGAAGACACGAGGCAACAGGGACAAGCCGAAGGGGAGGACCTTGTACTGATATGCCCGGCCCCAGAAAGCAAACCGTAGGAAGGGTCTGTGTTGAGGTAGAACCGAGACGTGCAAGTACGCGTCCTTCAGGTCTATTGCCTCAAACCAAGGTTCCCATGACCCCTTTTAGGGATCAGGTGGTGAGCCTGCAAGCGCTGCCCTGGGAGGAGGCAGACCCAGCCTTATCGTTGCTGTGTCCGGTGCGTGCTTTGCGCACGTACTTGGATCGCACGCAGAGCTTTAGACGCTCTGAGCAGCTCTTTGTCTGCTTTGGCGGACAGCGGAAAGGGAATGCTGTCTCCAAACAGAGGCTTGCCCACTGGATCGTGGATGCCATCGTGCTGGCATACCAGGCCCAGGCCATGCCCGCCCCTTTGGGAATACGTGCAAACTCTACGAGGAGTGTGGCATCCTCGTGGGAGCTTGCCAATGGCACCTCTCTAGCAGATATTTGCAGGGCAGCAGGTTGGGCAACACCCAATACCTTTGCGAGATTTTATAATCTCCGGGTTGAGCCGGTTTCGTCTCGTGTATTGTCAGGTACGAACAGGTAAGTGTGCGGGACAGATGGCCAGGTGTATCGCTTGCGTACAGCACCTTTCCCCTCTGTGAGGCGAAGACGTGCGCTCTTTTCTACCATGCGAGTTCACAAGTCCGTGAACCCTGGATGTCTTTCCTCCCTAGCCTTGTGGCTGGTGAATTCGGTGGCGGAATACCTAGCCAGACCCAGTACATTTGCTAGCGTGCCCTGTACTGGGGTAGGTGCTCCACAGGTGCCGGTTACCTCTGGTAGCCCCTTGTGATGTATTTTCCGCAGTACGGTGTCCCTATCGGTCGACCCGCGTCTCCCTCGGGCAGAGCCCTCTCTGCCTCTGATCGCTGTGTTTGTAGAGCTCCTCCCCTTCGGGCAGGACCTACCACCGCGCCTCTTGCGTGTGCGGCTGGTGAGCCCACATGTCGTATTTGCCACATGTTAACCTCTCCTTCGGGCAGGATGTGGTCTCCGCGTTGTCTTTTCCCCCTGAAAGAATAGGAAGGGAAAAGAACTCCTTCCCCGGCGCAAATAATAGCGTTAGATGGCCCCAACCGAATCTAAAAAAATCTGTGGAGAGAAAAAAACAGAGAGAGAAAAGGCCTGCTCCCATACTAGTTACGTCTCTTCACCCCCCCCAGGGATGTGGGGAACTACATGACATCTTTTGGGGCGTTGGGGGAGGCTACGTGCAGACCGGTATACCTGCTATTACGCACGCAGCAGCTTGCTTGCACCTGCATCGGCAGTCCACATAATACAGTTCAGCTAGTTGTGGCATTTTGTATAGGGATCCCTAGTGTCACTACGTCAACACAACATCGAGTGAGTGACAGATAGGGAACGTCTTGGTTACTGTCGTAACCTCTGTTCCCTGATGGAGGGAACGAGACGTTGTGTCCCTCTTGCCACAATGCTGTACTACCTGCTGAAATGTCCGGGACCCTGTCTCGGCTCCTCAGCACAAAACCAGAATGGGTGGTTGCGAGCCAGCTCCTTTTATACCCATATGTCCAGGGGAGTGGCATGCAAATTCCACTGGCCAATTCTCATTGGCCTTTTCTCAAAGATCAGAGGTGTTTGGGGCTTCCAAGAGCGACCCCTAGTGTCACTACATCGGCACAGCGTCTCGTTCCCTCCATCAGGTAACAGAGGTTATGATAGTAACCAAGACGTTTCATGTACAACAGTAAAGAGAAGACTCAGGGGTGCAGGCCTTATGGGAATAGTCGCAAAGAAAAAGCCACTTTTGAAACAGAAACAGAAAAAGAAAAGGTTAGAGTGGGCAAAGAAGACAGACATTGGAAAAAAGATAATTGGAAAAGTGTGTTGTGGATCTTAACCACATTGAGCTTTTGTGTGACCAACTAGAATGTAAGGTGAGTGAGAAGTGCCTGGCAAGACAGCCACATCTATGGCAAGTGCTACAGGAAGCATGGGGTGAAATGTCTGGAGTATCTGGACAAAATGACAGCTTGCACCTGCACTCTGACCCCAGCCTAGCTGGGATATGTGAAAAAGAAGAATTTCACTGTATATGTGCAAATGTATAATGTGTGATAAATAAAGAAAATTATAAATTATAAATTATAATTAATTATAATTATAGCTAGGATGCCAAGGATCTGCAAAGATGTCATTGCTGCATGTGGAGGATTTTTTGATGAGAACATTTTGAAGTAGTTTAAGAAGTTCTAAACATTTCAAACTGTAATAGTAATTGTTCATGTTATTAATGTCCTGACTATACATTGTGATCAGTTGAATGCCACTTTGGTGAATAAAAGTACCTTTCCATAAGAGCAAAATCTGTACATTATTCAAAATTTTTGGCCGCCAGAGTGTGTGTGTGTGTGTGTGTGTGTGTATGTATATATATATATATATATATATATATATATATAATGTATACACACACACACACTGTACATCACTGTTTACCAATATGAACAAACAAGACTGTGATGTTGTTGTTCGACCACTTTGGCCACAGAGGGCGCTATATTATAAACACGCGATTCAACTCTAGTGACGGTTTTGGATAAAACTGATCGCACACATGACCAAGCGAAGAGCAGAGAACATTTTGCCTCCTGAAATTCCCCATAAAAGGTGTTTTCGTTTTCTCTCCAACGTCGACAACCCGGTCAGAGATGTTGATAATGCAGCATCATTTTTATCATTGGTTGGACAGCGGTGCAGAAAAAGGCCAAACTCTCTCGAGGACCAAGACTTACTGGATACAGATAAATTGCCGAGAAAAGTGCCTGCAAACATAGTTAATTCAGTGCTTGCAGATGAGAACACGACCAAGTGTAGAAAATACGAGTATTCTGGCAGACCTGTCGCGCTGCTGTCATCACGCGCGTTTGAAGTTGAGTCAAGTGAACAGCCAGAGGAAAAGAATAACCTCACTGCAGGAGAGAAGGTAAAGATTCACTCAGTCAATAGCTCAGTGCCAGCAAATGTTGCAAACTCGCGTGAAAGTTAGATTCACTTTCATTTCACTTTTGCATACTTCCAAGTATGTTTGACCACTACATGTTAATATACAAGTACAAATAATTCACCCCATGGCATTTACGTACAGCGGAGGAGATGTTAAAATGAGGAGCACATTATAGTAAGCAGTATGAGTATATTGCTTAATTCATATATTTGTTTTCTGTGGGTGAAGAGGAAAAACAAGGCAAAGTAATTTACGACCATTGTTATGGTTATGACCATTTAAAAAAACTAAGCTAAACAAATGTCTCCGTGTAATACTAATATACTCACTGTGGGGCATAACCAAAACATCCACAACGTCACCAAAATCCACTACGCAGAGGATTAGGTCCACTACGTCATCGCGCCTGCAACGAGGACCTTCTCCAATGACTGCGTAGTCTCGTCTAATATGCGTTGATTGCAGATAAACACATGGGGGCGCTACAGGATAATATTAGGCTTTTAATGTGCCCTCCATGTTGAAATGCGATTCGGTGAGATGTTGGTTTTGCCGGTAGCTGCTTCTACGTGGTTTTGCCTTGTTTCCTCATGGTTTTATGCGTTTTGCTTAATATCATTATCTGACTGTGTCTCGTTTGGAAGTCCGTCATCAAGGCTGTCTCGTTTCAGAAAAGCGAGTAAGACACTTCGAATGCAGCCTTCGAATGCGACCTTTCACGGGAATTCGGAGGTTCGTGGGCACTCACAACCCACAATTCTTTGCTTCAACGGAAATGTCTAAAACAAAATAACGCCAATTTGCCCGTAAATGTGATGTTCAAACGCAAGTAATGTTACTTCCCAAGTTGAAGTACCTCAGTAGATGGGTGCAGAATATATAATATGTATAATTATATTAATATATAATTCAAATAAAGTATTAGACTAAAAGTACACCTGTAAAATCTATTTTTTTCCCCTCTTTACATCATTATAACTCTCCTAAAATGTCGCGCTTGTTAATGAGTGGCGTGCTGTCATAGCAACCATGTTACGTTCCGTTTCCGTTTGTCCTACGAAGGCCGTCTCGTTTAAAAGAGACTTGTTTAAAGGAGGACGCTTGGTATACCGCAGCTTTCAAAGGATGCGTCCTATCTAGCACGCAGCCTTCGAAACGAGACACAGCCGACTAACTTTACCCATGTTTACATTTTTATTTTTTGCAATACAAAACTAAATGTACAAACAAATAGCGATAAATTACAGGATGGTTAAAAAAAAAAAAAAAAAAAAAGATTATATTATTCTTTGGATTATAGCTTATTATCATAAGCAGCACACCATAAAAGAGTATTATTAGCAAATTTGCAGAGTTCTTTAAATATTTTAAACACAGTTCAACATCTTTAATGAACAAAAAGAAATGCCTAGTAAAAGCAGGCATTTTCTTTGAGAATTTACATTTAAGAATAATATCTAAATTAAATGAAATAATAATAAATGAATTGTTAAATGTATATAAAAAGGGTCTAATTTCAAAGATTTACCAAACTTTTTGGCTAATACAGAAGTTTGGGGATCTGTTCCTTTTTTTTTTTCTTTTTCTTTTTCTTTTTTTTATAAATGTGAAGTCAATCCAAAACACTGCAGTAAACACAATTCCAAAACAGGTGGTCAACTGTTTCTTCAAAGTGAGGGCAAAAGGAACATTTGGGTGAAATACTGTCATTAAACTTTTCTAGTATGTGATTTACTGGGTAGCAATTATGACTAATCTTAAGAGAGACTTCAACTACTTTGTTGGACAGAACAATTTTTTTTTCAAAGAAGCCAGAATTCTTTCCATTCTATATCACTAATCTGTTTTTCCAAAAGCTTACACAAGCAGGTAAAGAAATCTCTGTTGTATTGAGAATTGGTCTTATTTTTTATTGGAAAAGCTACTATTCACAAAAAGGCATTGATCAATAAAAGACCCTTGGGACAAGTCTGAAATAATAATTTGACAATCCAGAATTGCACCAAAAAATATGGCATATTCTCTTGGGGGACTGGGAAAAAAATTCTTGCATAAAGCGTTCATAAGAAAACAGGACACCCCATCATCCAAGTGTTGGCTTACTAAAATAATATTCTTATCAGACCAGTTATGAAAAAAGGGACTTGTTTGTATTTACCTAATTTTTTGCTGTTGTGAACACTTTAGTCTTTAGATCTGATGTCATAATTTCTGTGTGTTCCACTAGATGATGCGCACAGATGAGTACCTCTCTGCTTTCAATTCCTTCCAGTTCTGGCGTGTTCCACTACCTGAGCTGGATCTTTCTTTCTTGGAGACTGAGTGCTCAGATGGGCCCAATGCAACCTTTTCAGCCAAAGACTTAGAGGCGATGGAAACCTGAGGAAATTGCCAGTGCACAATGACTGGTTTATTCATGTTCAGATGTTGTCTGTCTAGGTGTTATGACCTGACCTGACATCACTTGATCTGCATTGGATGTATGCACAAGTCCTTGTGTCTTGTGTGGAGGCCCCCAGAAGAAACATTCAATCTAAAATCCCTCTCTCACAGATATCAAGTGTTCAGAAGTGTGAAGCATTTAGTAATTGTGCATATTGGACTGATCATGGATTTTTTTATATACTGTATATAGACCTGTAATTAACTCTGAAAGCAAATGTATATGAATGAGCCTTGTGTTAATGGGGTTCAGTAAGTGTAAGCCACATTTATTTCCTCACTGTTAAAAATAGTTTTAGTTTTTAAACTTTAGGTCTTTGTTCCTTTTCTCTGAGCAATAGTATTATTTTGAACCAGCCACAATTTGTAAGATGGACACTTGTCCATTTTTGTGTCAGTGGTCTTCAGAACTTTGGGGGGGAAGCAGTGATTTGTATGTTCTAGTGGCTGTTAGAGTAACTGCACTCTGATGTTTTGAAATTGCTGAACAGCAATAAAATGTTTTTTTATGTGACATTTGCTTGCATTGTTTTGTTATGGCATTGCAACACAGCCTTTATTTACTTACTTTCATGTTATATTTTGACATTGGACAGCATGTCAGTTTGCCAGCCTCATACAGCATACACGTTTGTCTTTTTTTCCAAGTTTCTGATTGCATTATTTACAGCTGAACTATGATTCACTGAGTTGTCTGTGGTTGCTTTTGCTATTCCACGTGGAATGCATCAAAAGGAAGTGAAACATACCTATTTCCACACTATTGTATCAGGTGCTCATGACCTTTGATCTAGGAGAGAATGTGTGCTGAGAGCAATCTGCCTTTATCGGGATTGCTTTGCTGGTGATAAGCTTTCAGACACAGATCTGTTCATTTGATTAAATAAGTATTCAAGTAAAATGTAAGTCATTTTGAATCTTCCTTTTCCAATGCTAAATAATTATGTGCATGAGATGGGGAGATGTGGATATATCTGTTACGTGTATGTGCTTAAGATGACAGGCCAATATCAAGGAATCACTGATTTATTTATTGTTTTTGCTTTCTGGGATGTCTTAAGATTCTTTTGGCTGAAAGGAATGGAGAATATGTCCTGATGTTAGTCATTAATAAAGATGATCCAAGAAACAACACAAAGCTTTGGAGAAGTGCTTTAACCTCAAGAACAATAAAGAATATATATATATGTATATATGTGTGTGTGTGTGTGTGTGTGTATAAACTCAGCAAAAAAAGAAACGTCCCTTTTTCAGGACACTGTATTTTAAAGATAATTTTGTAAAAATCCAAATAACTTTACAGATCTTTATTGTAAAGGGTTTAAACAATGTTTTCCATGCTTGTTCAATGAACCATAAACAATTAATGAACATGCACCTGTTGAACGGTCATTAAGACACTAACAGCTTACAGACGGTAGGCAATAAATGTCACAGTTATAAAAACTTAGGACACTAAAGAGACCTTTCTACTGACTCTGAAATACACCAAAAGAAAGATGCCCAAGTGTCCTGCTCATTTGCGTGAACGTGCCTTAGGCATGCTGCATGGAGGCATGAGGACTGCAGATGTGGCCAGGGCAATAAATTGCAATGTCCGTACTGTGAGACACCTAAGACAGCGCTACAGGGAGACAGGAAGGACAGCTGATCATCCTCGCAGTGACAGACCACATGTAACAACACATGCACATTATCGGTACATCCGAATATCACACCTGTGGGACAGGTAGAGGATGGCAACAACAACTGCCCGAGTTACACCAGGAATGCGCAATCCCTCCATCAGTGTCGGTCTGTTCTCAATAGGCTGAGAGAGGCTGGACTGAGGGCTTGTAGGCCTGTTGTAAGGCAGGTCCTTACCAGACATCACCGGCAACAATGTTGCCTATGAGCACAAACCCACCTTCGCTGGACCAGACAGGACTGGCAAAAAGTGCTCTTCACTGACGGGTCGCGGTTTTGTCTCACCAGGGGGGATGGTTGGACTCGTGTTTATCGTCGAAGGAATGAGGGTTACACCGAGGCCTGTACTCTGGAGCGGGATCGATTTGGAGGTGGAGGGCCTGTCATGGTCTGGGGCGGTATGTCACAGCATCATCGGACAGGGAAGACATCCTCCTCCCTCATGTGGTACCCTTCCTGCAGGCTCATCCTGATATGATCCTCCAGCATGAAAATGCCACCAGCCATACTGCTCGTTCTGTGCGTGATTTTCTTGCAAGACAGGAATGTCAATGTTCTGCCATGGCCAGCGAAGAGCCCGGATCTCAATTCCATTGAGCACGTCTGGGACCTCTTGGATTGGAGGGTGAGGGCTAGGGCCATTCCCCCCAGAAATGTCCGGGAACTTGCAAGTGCCTTGGTGGAAGAGTGGGGTAACATCTCACAGCAAGAACTGGCAAATCTGGTACAGTCCATGAGGAGGAGATGCACTGCTGTCTTAATGCAGCTGGTGGCCACACCAGATACTGACAGTTACTTTTGATTTTGACCCCCCCTTTGTTCAGGGACACATTATTCCATTTCTGTTAGTCACATGTCTGTGAAACTTGTTCAGTTTGTCTGTGAAACTTGTTCTTAGTTGTTGAGTCTTTATGTTCATACAAATATTTACTCATGTTAAGTTTGCTGAAAATAAAAGCAGTTGAAAGTGAGAGGGCGTTTCTTTTTTTGCTGAGTATATATATATATATATATATATATATATATATATATATATTTATATGTGTGTGTGTGTGTGTGTGTGTGTATGTGTGTGTATATATTCCTTATTTTTCTTGAGGTTAAAGCACTTCTCCAAAGCTTTGTACTGTTTCTTGGAGGATCTTTATTAATGTCTATTTATATAATGTATATAAAACCAAATTTTATGGAGAAATAATCATTCGTGATCCAATGTTGAACCCACTGAATTAATTATCACAGCAGACACTACAACTGCCATCGGTCTGCTCGTGTTCCTACTGTATTTCCATTATACGCTGTTTAACTACCTTGAATAACCTGAGCGTTTTTAGTTAGTCATTGACGACCACGTTATTTTCCGTTTTTGCTCGGCTGCACATGAAACAAATGCGCGAAACCACCATTAAATATGTTAAGTATTAGTGGACAAGTAAGAATCATTCCGGTCTTATGACATCCAAAAGCATTGCGAAAGCAATTGATGAAGAAAAACGCAGTTATGTTTCTTATGCAACTTCTATTGGGTTCTCTTGAGAAGGCACGACCTTTCCTGAACAAAACTTTGCAGTTAAAGTTCCAGTGGCGTGTCCACACTCGACACTTTACAGCCTATACTAAAGACCACCCACTTCCTAGCCGATTGCATCTCTTCAATTATGAGCGAAGTCAATGCAGGAATTATGAAGACGCTGTATTTATGGTAAGCATCGTTAGGAAAACGAGGCTATTGACATTACACAGGTAAATAAAGAACATAGTACAGTAGCGTATGCTATCTTGGTTAATGGCTGCCTTTATATATGAAAACGAAATGTTATATCCACAGGGTTTCTAAGGCATGTTAAAACTTGCGTTTCAGTCAGAGTTATTTCATCCCCATTCCACATAGACGTGTTGTTGTGCAGGCTGTTTACGACCTCTTCCCCAAATGCACAAATCTATTCCTGGAGCGATAAGTTCATATGTCTGTTTAGATGGTTGCAGTATGTCAAACTATGTTTCAGGCACTGTTTTTGTAAGGACACCCTCCACCCTTTTACGTTTAATTCGTGTCTTAGGCTAGATGGCGGCATTTGAACTTGGGAGATTGTGTTTCTCATTGGAGTCCCATAATGTTACCTAATAATTCCCGGAAAAGGATGTATAGACGTAGTTTTCCACCTCACGCGAATGCATTGTTTTTTATTTGGCAAAGATCTCCAGAGGAATGACTGAAAATATTCAGGACTGACTCATTCTCTCACTGGTGTGACAGAGATTTGAGAAGAAAATGGTATGTTGTTGAATTATCTTAACTTTTTCTCTTCTTGGTAAACTTCTAATTCAGTGTTAAGTACTGTGTTTTGGAAAACATTATACCAGCTTATCTCCCTCCAGTCAAGAAGGACTTGGATCCAGGCCACCTTTTACAAGAGAGAATGTGTTAAATTTCTGCCAGCCTCACGTGATCATCACAGGTGAGCTTAAAAAAGTACTCATATTTTACACACTGCATACTTTAGCTATGCTAATATGTCATTATTAATCATGATCCATGTTATAAAACACCCTATTAACCCTTAAATTCATACCTCTGGTCTTTAGTGACCCGGGACATTATTCCATCACCTGACCCTCATCCATTTTTTGGAGTTGTGCCCACACCTCTGTAGAAATCCTAAATCTTTCACTTACAAACTGATAAATAATGTACCTATATATATATATATATATATATATATATATATATATATATATATATATATATATATATACACACACACACTACCGTTCAAAAGTTTAGGGTCACTCACTCATTCTTTATTTAAATTTTTTTTTTTTTTTTTTTACATTTTAGAATAATAGTAAAGTCATCAAAACTATGGAATAACATAAATAGAACTATGGGAATTATGTTGTGACTAAAAAAATCCTAAATAAATCAAAACTATGTTATATTTTAGCATCTTCAAAGTAGTCACCCTTTGTCTAGAATTTGCAGACATGTACTCTTGACATTTTCTCAACCAACTTCTTGAGGTATCACCCTGGGATGCTTTTTAAACAGTATTAAAGGAGTTCCCATCTATATGCTGGACACTTAGTGGCTGCTTTTCTTTATTATTCGGTCCCAGTCCAACTTTTTTTTTTTTTTAAATAAAATTTGAGTTTTGTAATTAAATAAATTAATATATTGACACAATTATATTTTTGTCTACAAAGCTAATTTCAAACATTTAAGCATATGCCTTCAGATCAAGAGGTTTTTAAAATCTTGAGAAACATTTCAGGTAAGTGACCCCAAACTTTTGAACGGTAGTGTATATATATATATATCTGGCTAAAGTACCAAAATTGTATAGGGTCATTAGAGATCCTAGGTATGTAACAGTGTCATTTTTTAAATTTATTTTCATAAGTCAAATTTGTTATATTTATATCTATATAAGTTTACACAGGCTATCTATTTTTTGTTTATTACAAGTCAAATATTTATAGAAATGACTACTATATCACGTTGATTTTCTGTGCAGTGTGCAACAATGATGAACTATCAGTATCCCGTATGCCTGTAAACATACGTACATATTATACTGTACTTGCTATTTGTTACTTAAGGTGGCACTGATGTTTCAGTGATTGACTTGATTTACATTTGACATTGCCATTCGAAGAAGAAACAACATGGAAGTAAACTATAGCAAGTACTACACATGAACAGTATGAAATGGCTTTTGTCATTTGGGTGTAGTATTAAAATTATGCAAATTGTGCATCTATTTAGACTCAGTAAGTGCCTGAGAAAATACATATGTGTAGTTTCTGTGTTATGTTTAGCTCAGTATGTGTTTGACAGCCAGTTACTTCTCATGAAATTTCAGTGTGGAAGTAATTAATCCTGTTCTAGATTTGTCCTAATTTTTTGCATAATTATCTTAAAAATATTTTGAAAATGTTACACTATCTGGGCATTTTGTAGATTTTGAGATTTTGATAGATATACAGTATGTGCCAGTTTTCTAAAGACCTGAGTATGTAGTGGGGTATTTGGTGAAATATCCATTCATTTAAGGGTTAAAGGATGAACATGGCAGTTCTTACTGTTTTGCAGGTGTTACCCAGTGTGTCAAGTATGCCAAAGCTTAGTAAGGTATTATTTATGTTTTTCATATGTACATACATACATCCTCTGCTTATTTAAAAAAAAATATGTATTTCTTTATTTAATATTATATATCTATTGATTGTTTTCTTTACCTAAAATATCTGTTTTGACTATAAATAGCCTTATAATAGTCTCATAACTGTGTCCTTCCTCCCCCTTCTTCTCTCATTTGTCTTGGCTCTTCTCACCTCTCATTCCTCAGATGTTGTTGTGGGAGGCTGATCGGGGAGCATGTGGGTCCCTACTCAGGCCTCTTGGGTCATGGCCCTGACCCTGATGCCTCTGGTGAGGAGGAGTGGTCTGTGGCGCGACACACCAGTGTCAGCCCCACTGATGCTTTTGGATCACTGGACTTCCAGGGCAGCACAAAGCGTACGTGCCGTGCCAAGGTTGGTGTACACAAGGGCTAAGTAAGTTTGTAGATGTGTGTGTTGTGACGATGTACAGTACATATTGGCCTGTAATTTAGGATCATACACACAGTATAATATAGCAGGTTCCAGATTTTACATTGGACAACTAGTGGTGACCCCGTACTGTACCAGAATTTCTTACTGTTCAAAAGTAAACAAAATTGTCCTGTAGATCAAAAATGTAAATGTATTAATATTACTAATATTAACATAATATTAATAAAAAATTGCAGCTGCTAGTGAACCCATATTTTGTGTAGTCTGTGTCATTTTCTTTCACCTTGCATAGGTTTGTTTATGGTTTTGTCATGCAACCTGTCCATGTTGGCTAGCTTCTACCAAGAGGTTAATTGGATGCATAGCCTTTGATGTCAACAATAAAAGAATGGGAAGCATTTTCTGCCTCCTTTTAAAAGTTGATTTGCTTACTAAGCCTATATATTTTTGCTATCCTAACTATGGACAATTATATAGTTACATTGTAACTGCAGTTTTTAATATGCTCTTTTCTCTGCAGTATGTGCGTCTTTCCTGTGACACTCCACCAGAGCACCTTCTCCAGCTGATGCTAAGAGAATGGCACATGGAGATGCCCAAGTTGGTGATCTCAGTGCACGGAGGGACAGATAACTTCCCTCTGTCTCCACGGGTGTGCCAGGCCTTCAGCGCAGGGCTCATCACAGCTGCAGAGAGCACCGGAGCATGGATATTGACTGACGGAATTAATACGGGTTTGTATGTGGGCTGACATTGGTGTCTTTGGAATGCTCCTAAAGGGATAGTACACCCAAAATTGAAAATTTTGTCATCATTTACTCACTCTCATGCTGTTCCAAACCCATATGACTTTCCTTCTTCCATTGAACACAAAAGTTGATGTGCAGAATAATAGCATAGGTCACCATTTACATTTATTGTATGGAAGAAAATGTAATGAAAGTGAATGGTGACTGAGGGTGTCATTCTGCCTAATCTCCTTTTGTATTTCATGTAAAAAAGAAAGTCAAAGGGGTTTGGAGCAACATGAACATTAGTAATTGATTACAGAATTTTCATTTTTTTTGGTGAACTCTCCCTTTAACTTGTCTTGTTTTTCTTGTCCATCAAACTATTTTCTACAGCAGAGGTTTTCAAACTGGGTTCTGCAGACAAAAAAAAAAAAAACATTAGAGAAAATAGTAAAAAGTAAAACAAAAAGTTTTTTTTTGTTTTACTACAAAAAAGTACAATGCTTTAGTACAATGACACTATGAAGGCCAATTATTTGAATTTTGCCAACACTCCCCCCACCTCACCATCCTGAACAGCACTGTGGCAGCAGTGGAGTCATTCAGATTCCTGGGCTCTACCATTTCTCAAGACCTGAAGTGGGACATCCATATAGACTCCATTGTGAAGAAGGCTCAGCAGAGGTTGTACTTCCTTCACCAGCTGAGGTAGTTCAGCTTGCCATAGGAGGTGCTGATACAGTTCTACTCGGCCATCATTGAGTCTGTCCTGTGTACATCTATAACTGTGGTTTGGTTCAGCCACCAAATCCGACAGAAGGAAACTACAATGAATTTATTTCTTATTGGTGCCCCCTTGCCCACCCTCCAAGACCTGTATGTCTCCAGAGTGAGGAAATGTGCAGGTAGAATCACTCTGGACCCCACACACCCTGCCCACTTCCTCTTTGAACTGTTGCCCTCTGGCCGGCGCAACAGAGCACTGAGCACCAGGACATCCAGGCACAAGAACAGTTTTTACCCTCAGGCCATTTTCCACATGAACAATTAAACTGCCTCAGGACTCCCCCATAGTGCAATAGTGTAAATACCTATCTCATGTACATATGTAAATTCATATATTTAATTCAATAACTGTACATACCCCTACCTTGCACATATACATTACCACTTGCACATGTACATACACCATTCTGTTATATGTCCTGTTATTTGTCTGTTTATACTCTTACCTTGTATTATATTCTGTGTCTCACTGTAATGTTTTGTGTGCACTTGTTTCTCCTATCACCAAAAAAAAAAATATATATATATATATATATTCCTTGTGTACGTGAGAACACTTGGCAATAAACTCATTCTGATTATGATTCTGAATTTTTCTTTATAATATCATGTTTACTATTTTTCTCACACTGGGAGTCCCTTGCAAGGGGATCATCATATTTGGGGGTCCTTGGCATCAAAAAGTTTGAAAACCCCTGTTCTAGAGTACATGTTACAGGAGAAATGTAGAGTACATATAACTCTCTGTTATATGTACATGTGTTTGCTCTGTTTATCTTCCTGTACTTTATTATGACCATATTTCTTTTTCAACCAGGTGTATCTAGGTATGTCGGTGATGCTGTGAAAGTATATGGTTCACATGACCACAGGAAGAGGAATGTTTTAGGAATGACACCCTGGGGGATCATTGAGAATAATATTGACCTTATTGGCAGAGATGTGAGTTTAATAAAGAAAAAATTGCAATATATGTACTGAATCTTAGTGTAATAACTGTGCATTCATCAGTATTCTTAAGGGCATTTAAGATTCCTCATGAGCAGCATAATGATTTTTTTTGTCCTATGTCAGGTTTTGAGACACTACCAGGCTCTTGGTAATCCTCTGAGTAAACGTGCCAGTCTCAACGGCATGCATTCACACTTCCTCTTAATTGATGATGGGACTATGGGTAAATCAGGCTGTCAGATAGACCTGAGGAAGAGACTGGAGAGGTACATACATTTGCAGAAGATCCACCCCAGTAAGTGTCTGTAGGATGTGTGTGGGCCTGTGTAAACTACTTTTTAGTAAAAGGTATATGTTGAATTATATATGCATGTTTGTGATCCTGTCTGTGCCGTATTTGTGTGTTCATTTTAGGGTTGCCACAGCATGTGCCTTTGGTGTGTGTTGTAGTAGAGGGAGGCCCTGCGATCCTCTCTGTAGTCCTGGATTATGTGCGTAGAGCTTCTCCTGTGCCTGTGCTGGTGTTTGAGGGAACAGGCAGAGCAGCTGACCTCTTTGCCTTAGTACACAAACAGACAGCTGTAGAAAGGTACACCTCTTCCTACCTGAGTATAGGAAATATATGAATTTGTTTATTTTGGTAATGTTTGAGTGATGCAAAGGTCTAATCCAGTGCTCTGGTGAGATTCCTGGTGCTTTTCAGTGTGTTATGGTCATAAATGAAGGCTAATTGCAATTTAAAAAATAAAATTAATTTGTTGTGTAGTCGCATATGTATTTTTTCCAATTCCTGATTGATATGTAATGAACAACTAAGTACATTTTGAAAACATTAATAACTAGAGTTATTCCACAATAATTTTGTTATTTTATTGTGTAATTGCAGATTACTTACATTTGTGTATTTGCACTTCCTTTTTGCTCTATGTTCCCCATAGAAAGTTAGATTCTGATATTAAAGAGGATTTCCTGTTGCGGATTCAGGAGATGTTTTGTGTGGAGAGACCAGAAGCCATTGAGCTCTTCAACATACTTATGGAATGCATGGAATACAGAGAGGCTGTAAGTAAAAAACCTCAAAGCTGAAGTGTGTAACTTCTTCAGTGTTAAAATACTTTCTCCTGTTCAGGCTAAATATGCAGAGACAACTATAAGTAAGCCATTCATAGGTTAATTTTCTTGAAAACTGTAAGCACTGTATCTCTTTGGTGTTATGAAAATTCCTCTGTATTTTTAGAGCGACCCATCTCAAGAGAGACAACAACATTAACTAGACTAATGGTGTGAGTTGGGGGTGGGACTATGTGTTTGTGGCAGCAGAGCGGCGTGATAGCTGCGCGATGTGTGCCGCGGCGCCATGCCCATCTCGGGACTCGAGTCTGAAGCCAGTGCTGAAGCAGTCTCATATGCATCAACCCGAGCGGCATGACTGCCACTGAGGAAGCCATGTGCCCCAGGAGCCTCTAGAAGTGTTTCAGTGGAACCGCTGTCCTCCGCCTGAATGACTTCAGGCAGTTCAGCACTGACTGTGCGCGCTCGCTTGTGAGACGTGCTGTCATTGAGACCGAGTCTAACTTCATGCCGAGAAAAGAGATGCTCTGAACCGGGGAGAGCTTGCTCTTTTCCCAGTTGACCTAAAGCCCTAGACCGCTGAGGTGCCTAAGCACCAGGTCCCTGTGCACGCACAGCAACTCTCGAGAGTGTGCTAGAATCAGCCAGTCGTCGAGGTAGTTGAGTATGCGGACGCCCACTTCCCTTAACGGGGCAAGAGCTGCCACTGCGACTTTCGTGAAGACGCGAGGGGACAGGGGGAGGCTGAAGGGGAGGACCTTGTACTGATACACCCGGCTGTCGAAAGCAAACCGTAGAAAGGGTCTGTATCGAGGTAAAACCGAGACGTGAAAGTACACATCCTACAGGTCTACCGCCGCGAACCAATCTTGATGCCGGACGCATGTCAAAATGTGTTTCTGCGTTAGCATCTTGAACGGGAGTCTGTGTAAGGCCCGGTTCAGAACTGGCAGGTCCAAGATTGGCCGCAACCAACTGCCTTTCTTTGGTACAATGAAGTAAGGGCTGTAAAACCCTTCCCCCATTTCGGCTGGAGGGACAGGCTCTTGCGAAGAAGGGTCGCGATGTCCGCACGCAGGGTGGCGGCATTCTTGCCCTGCACTGAAGTGAAGCGGACGGCGCTGAACCGTGGTGGGCGCCTGGTGAACTGAATCGTGTAGCCGAGTCGGATGGTCCTGGCCAGCCACCGCGATGGGTTGGAAGGCGTTAGCCATGCATCCAAGCTAAAGGGACAATCATGTCTGTGACGTACCTGGTGGTGGGGCCTCGCGGCGGGGAGGAGCAGGTGACGCCATGTCGAGGAGTGTTACTTAGTCCCGAGGTGGCTGCGCTGAGGGGGACCTCAAAGCACTTACCATGCTTTGCGTATCCGGCATAGGGCAGGTTAGCGACTGAGGAGGAGGACCTCTCAGGTCATCCTTGAGACTCGTCACAACCGGTTGGCCGTAGGTATAGCACAGCCGGGCGCGTGAAAGCGGGGGACTGCGTTTGCGGGGCCCTGGCTGCGAGTGCTCAGTGTCTGGTCGCCGTGACAACAGCGGTCGTGAACACCGATTATGTGACCCAAGGAATGAGGAAACCGCTCTTTTTTTGACAATTTGGGTACCGCAGCCCATTCATCGCCAGTGCGCTCTCCGATGCAGCGATATAAAACTCATCCTGCTCGCAGGCCCTGAAAGAGACGTCAAGCTGGCCATGAGGCGGGCTGGTCTCATTTCGGAACCGGACGGGAGCAAACGAGCGTGCTGGGGAATGGGAGGTCCGCGGGGAATTACCCGGCGAGACTGTGCCCATTGAACTCCCCAAATCGCCTCCAGCGCCAGCCGGGCTGGCCTCATACTTATTGGTAGAAGGCGCAGCACGGGGGCGGCTAGAGTGGCTTTGGAAGAAGGAAAGCCACGACCGCAACGTTGCCATGGTCATATTCTCGCAATGAGAACATGAACCATCCACAAACGCTGCCTCAGTGTGATCGCTACCCAGACACGTGAGGCAGCGCCCGTGGCCGTCGGAGGCGGAGAGATAATGACCGCATCCAGGAATCACACAAAGACGGAAAGACATCTTTATAAAGACGCGTCTTTAAAAAGACGTTCAACGTCAATGTGTGTGCTCTAATAGAGAAAATATACTCTTTAGCAGGAATATACACTCTTTTAGCGCTGTCGAAGCGCCCAGGGGTGAAATCTGCACTCGTCGTGCAGAAGGAGAGAAAGCCGCTGGAAATGCGCCATATATCCAACAGCATACGCTTCTTAAGAGGTGAATGGAACAGCAGTAGTATTCAGCTTGCTGATAGTACAACCGCTCGGTTCCGAAGAAAAAATCTGAATGAGAGTGGGCATTCTTGCTCCTTTTATACCCGTATGTCCGGGGGAGTGGCATGCAAATTCCACTTGCCAATTCTCATTGGCCTTTTCTTAAAAGAATAGAGGTGTTCGGGGCTCTCAAGAGCGACCCCTAGTGTAACTACATCGACACAACGTCGAGTGAGTGACAGAAGGGGAACAGACTCCTCACAGGTCCTAAAATAGCAGCTGCCAAAGACCTGCATTGCTGCAAGAGGATTCTTGGACAAACAGAAAACTTTAAGAATACAACAATTATTTATGTAAAAATAGTCATTTGGAACATTCTAAATGTCTCTAAATCATCTCTAAACTACATAATGTGCATTGTGACTGAAACACATTCCTATTTCAGGTTTATTCTCATTCACGTATGTCCAAGTATTTTGGCTATTAAGTTAACATGCTGTACTAAACTAATATAATGCAATATCATAGAGGAAATGTATCCTCTATGATATTGCAGCAATTATCCAGATATGGAATGAGAATATTAAGCAAACTGTTATCAACTCCTACATGCCAACTGAATAAAATAAGGCAAAAATAAACGTTTCACATAGTGTTTAGTGAGAGATATGATTGATTCAAACACTAAAAGTGGTTGTTCTGTATATGTATTATTGTATTACAGTTGTAAAAATAAAGTCTTAATTAACATTATGGTTATTTAACATATTGAGATATTATTATAAACTAAATTGTAGCATTTGGTTACATTATGTTTTGTGATTTCTCATACCTTCTTTATTTAACATCCATCCCTTGTGTACTTTTGGCCTCTAGCGGGTGAGGCTTTTCAGACAGATAAACAGCAGCACAGGGCAGGGAAGTACAGTACAGCACCGTGAATGTTACCTGCTAGGACAGTTTATTTTGAACGAGAGGGGCAAACGGTTATGGAATTTAATGCGGGAGTACAATACCGAGCTGATGTGGATTGATAGAAGGGAGAGCCCGTATGTGCACGCGATGGTGCAAGGAACTGGACGGCGGGAAAAAAGATCGCAATGTATGTAATTGTAACTATATCAGATATTATTAATAAAACATGGGAACTCGTTCCATGGGCATTTTATGCCCCCATATTTTGGATTTCGTGGATATTTTTGCAAGTAAACAAGATATCCCCACATATATGTCAAACTACATTGTGATAATGTTTGACACAGTTAAAACAATACCTACCTTAAAAACAAGTGAAGTTTGATCAGTGGTTAAACGTGTTTAGATGGTTTCCTTGTACCTGAATGAACTGCTCCTTTCCAGAATAAAATGAAATATGCAGAAAATCACCATATTACAGTTCTTGTATAGTGACAGGGCAGAAAGTCTTGGAGAAGCTAGAGAAGAGAGGACACCGGCAGTTTATGTGAGCTGCTGTGCTCATGATGCTGTGCCCTGCGGGCTTCCGTCGTGCCGCACACAGCGCGTATTAGTTTATAAACAGATTTAGCGCTTATAAATTTCTTCTTCCCAAAAATTCTGAAATATTATGTATATTTTTGTACTTTGTAATTGTGGTGAAAAATAATTGTAGCGAAGTTGAATACTTCATTTTTAATCAACTATTGTTAAGTACTATTATTTATTTATACTTAAAAAAAAAGTTGAAAAATGTGAAAATTGACTCAAGCACTGTCACGAGAGTAGTTGTATTTCATTACTTTCCACTTCTGCTCTCAAGAGATAGCGATCGTTTAGGAAGTTCACTTGCAGATTTTAATCGGCTGTTCAGGAAATATCATCCTAACTCAATTTTAAACTCCTCACTCTTTAGCGAAAGTTGTCCTCAAAGTTCTAAACCCTGAACAGAATATTCAGATCCCCTTTTGTGTTTATACACTTTATTTCTCTCTTCCCATCTCTCTCTCTCGCTGTTTCCTCTTCATCTGTCTCTTCCTCTCTCCTCCTACTTCTCGGTAAACAGTGGTTGTTTTGTGTGATAAGATGCCTGCTGTGGATCGGCCTCTATCATTACGCCGAAAGCTCCGATGTTAAGCTTCCATCAAACAGAATGTTGTAGTTCACCACACCCATCCTGCATCTCCAAGCTTCTAAATTGAGAGAGAACAGAATAATTGGAATGATGGTGCATGAAATGTATTTCCATATTAATCGAGTTGAAAGGATTAATTTGGTCCCCAGGCGCTCAGATTCTTTGATTGGGTATGAATCACTCATGTGAAGACGAAATGCCAAAGGCATGTAAAGAGAAGGAACATCTCCTCTGGGTGTTTTATAGAGTTACATGCATTTATATTATTGGCATGGGATGCTGATGGTTTCATACTAACACCAACAAAATAAATAACTGCTGGCTATACTGAACATGACACAATGGCAGCACTACTAGTTTGCAAATCTGTTTTAATGCTGGTCATATGTGTTTTTTAAAATAAATTTTTATGTGCAGTATTTTAAATCCTTTTAAAATTGGCTTTAAAGGAATATTCTGGGTTCAATACAAGTTAAGCTCAATTGACAGCATTTGTGGCATAATGTTGATTACCACAAAAAAAAAAATGTTTTGACTCATCCCTCCTCTTTAAAAAAATCAAAAATTGAGGTTAGATATGGAAGTGAAGGGGGGGCCAATTTTTTAAGGGTTTAAAGACAGAAATGTGATGCTTATAACTTTATGAAAGCAATTATGTTAATTATCCTGTTAAAAATTGTGTATTATTTCAGTTGTGAAGTTGTTTAAAAGGTTAGTTCACTCAAAAATGAAAATTCTCTCATCATTTACTCACCCTCATGATATCCCAGGTGTGTATGACTTTCTTTCTTCACCAGAACCCATTTGAAGAAAAAGAGAAAAATATCTTAGCTCTGTAGGTCCTTAAAATGCAAGTGGATGATGATCAGACTTTTGAAGCTCCAAAAATCACAGACAGTCAGCATAAATGTCATCGATGACTCCAGCGGTTAAATGAAAGTCTTCTAAAGCGACACAATCGCTTTTGGTGCAAATAAGATCAGTATTGAAGTGCTTCTTATCTCTAAATAATCACTTCCGGTCAGCAGCGGTATGCACGTGTGACGTAATCGCTTTGGCATGTGAGACACGTTAGAACTGACGCACGTGCGACACACCTGGAAAAAGCAGTGCTGTTTACCAGTGAAAAGGAGGAACGCTGTTCAGAAGCTTTGTTGGTTTTGGTTTAGATCTATATTTGTATCTGTTTGTTTTTTTTACTCATAATGGTGCGTTTGTGTGCTTATCCTGGATGTCTCAACCGAGAGGAGAACGTGAGATTACATCCATAACATGGCAACGCAAATACATCACATGAGAGACCACGTGAACTCAGCACTCTCATGGAGCTTACCAGAACCGTTGGTTTATAGTTACTTAAATATTTTTCTTTTTTTGCACCAAATGTGATCGTATCACTTTAGAAGACATTAATTTAACCACTGGAGTCGTATCGATGACGTTTATGCTGACTGTCTGTGATTTTTGGAGCTTCAGAAGTCGAATCACCATCCACTTGCATTTTAAGGAGCTACTGAGCTAAAATATTTTTCAGTATTTCTTCAAATGTGTTCTAGTGAAGAAACAAAGTCATACACACCTGGGATATCACGAAGGCGAGTAAATTATGAGAGAATTTAAATTTTTGGGTGAACTATCCCTTTAAATTATTTTAACAGTCATTTTAGGTTTTTCAGCATTACGTCTTCATGGCAACAAAGTTGTAAAATTGGATATAACTTTGCAGAAAAAAGGTAAGTTAGTGATTTTATCATACTAAAATCATGTTTACACACATATTGTTTACATCTTGTGGCAATACTTTTAAAACAGTATTTTATCGTTCAAAAATTGGCCTCACCGTAACCCAGATTTCTGCTTTTTTTAAAGAAAAGGAGGGATGAGTCTAAATACATTTTTGTGGTAATCAACATTATGCCACAAATGCTGTAGATTGAGCTTAACTGTATTGAACCCGTAATATTCCTTTAATTTGACTTTCATTGGATTTTATTGAGGTTTTATCTCTGAAAATGCCTTTTTATATTTTAGATCAGCATTTTTGATTCAGAATCTGAGGACCTTCAGGAGGCAGATGTTGCTATTCTGACTACATCACTGAGAGGTATAGAATGTTGCTATGACATTTTTTAATGTTAAATTAAAAGAACCAAATTCTACACTTGTAGAGTTATTTTACTTATTTTTCCCCTGGAGTCCATGGTAACCTTTACAATAAGGTTCTATTTGTTAACATTAGTTAACAACATTAGTTAACATTAGTTAACAATGAACAATACTTATTAAGCGTTTATTAATCTTAATAAACTTAATTTTATTTTCAGCATATACTAATACATATTTAAAATCAAAGATTGTATTAGTTAACATTAGTTAATGCACTATGAACTAACATGAACTAACAATGAACAATTGTATTTTTATTATCTAACATTAACAAAGATTAATAAATGATGTAACAAATATATTGTTAATTGTTTGCTCATGTTACCTAATGCATTTACTAATGTTAACAAATGGAACCTTATTGTAAAGTGTTACCAAGTCCGCTTATAATTTTAGTCAATATTTTAACACCCATAACTTAGTTATTTAATTTTACGTGACAATTCCCTGTACCTTTGTACTGTACCTTTAAGACTTTTATATGTCAGTGACCTCTCTATTACTGTATGTTTGGCTAACTATGTACTGGCATAGTTCACACTCATTCATCAGGGCAGGAAAAGTGCAGAAATCTGAACAGGCGTTTATACGTACATGTAGGCATGTGTGTATGTATGTGTTATGTCACAAGAACCTTTTCTGAATTATCTTTTTGCAGCTTAGTTTCAATAAATGGTCTGGGTGGACTGGGGAGGGAACTTCACATTGTGAATGTTAAAGTATGTCTACATAGTACAAAAGATAACGGAAAACCCTGTTTTGACAATATGTTCCCCTTTTATGTTTAATATATGAAACGTTCCCTAAACTGTTTTGCATACAGGTACCAGATCCTCCCCTGAAGAGCAGCTTAATATAACATTGGCCTGGGACAGAGCTGATATCGCAAAGGAACACATTGTAGTGTATGGACAACAGTGGCAGGTAAAGCAACCCATTTATGAATATACAGACAGGAATGGAGCATTTTGCCCATTAAGAGTGGTACTGTATAATATATCACTGGATATTGTAGGTGGGATCTCTTGAGCAGACCATGCTGGATGCGCTGGTGATGGACCGTGTCAGTTTTGTGAAACTGCTGATTGAGAACGGCATGACCATGAGCTGCTTCCTGACCATCTCTCGTCTGGAACAGCTCTACAACATAGTAATGACCATTCACCACTTGCATGATGCTTTTGTCACTGATACAAGCTAGTGTCTCTGGTTCTGGTTAAAATCAATGTATTTGTATTTTCCAGCAAAAAAGCTCCCCAGATCATTTTCTAAGACACATCATTGAGGATGCCAAAAAGGTTTGCTGAGGGTAATACGTTAAACTTGAGAGAGTTCTGCCTTGTGAATTCCATTACAGTTTCCTTAAGCATTTTCTGACTGTTTGCATAGACTCGCCTCCCTATGAGTTATAAGATCTCTTTGATTGATGTTGGAATGGTGATTGAATACCTGATTGGTGGAGCTTATCGAAGCACATATACACGGAAGAGCTTCAGAGCCATGTACAGTCGCTTCCATACCCCAGTGAAGGTCTGTCTTCTTTCTATAAACCAGATGTATTGTCTACATAATAACTAATATTATTTATGTTGTTCATTTAAGCTAACTTTGACTGCGATCCGAACAGCATACTAAAATACTACTTAGTATTTTTACTATTCACAGTATGCAAAATTTCTGTATACTTGGAATACCTGGATTACCTATTACATTTAAAATGTGCAGTACACAATAAAGCATACTAAATACAGTATCCCGCAATGCATTGTGCTCAACTTCCATTTCCAGTGTATGAATGAACTGGAAATAATTACCGCTGTTTTTTTCAATGTCCATTTTGACTTATTATTGCTTGGACTGCCAAATGTTTTCATAGAGTTCAATTAAAAGAGGAAAATAACCGTTTTTATTTCTGTGATGATTACTGGACACCACTCACATGCAACATGATGTGACAACAGCGTAGCATACTGTTGTTTGAAACTTTTATCGTTAAATAATGCCTACAGTTTCACATACTATTTTTCATAGTGTAAGTGTATAATGTGCATTATTCAGTAAACAATAAGATGGTATTCCATAATAATCTGAACAGCATTTGACATAGTAATCATTAATTTTCACCATATAAGAATATTTGTAAAACTGTTTTAATATGCAGATGTGTCATAATAATTTTTCAAAACATATTTGTCAGTATATTTACATTTATTGTAACAAAATGAGGTGTTCAAAATCTTCTGGCCTTGACTGTACATTTTCCATTAGAACTTATGGAATTTAATGATCTATTTTGGTCTGAGGTAGGAGGGCGGTAAGGAGAGCTCCAGCCCCTTCAAAGCCAGGAAAGCAGCTCTGACTCCAGAGACCACCCCATCTCGTTCCCATTTCTACAGAACTGCTCAGCCCTATAGACACAAGGTCCTTTGAACTTCTCCATTCTACTCTCAGACACAAGTCATACATACATTCACAATGAAGCCATTTATTAAAAACACCCAGAATTGTGTCTTTGCAGGAGGGTGCGGTAGTGCCTCAGGACCTGAAGTCAGCTCCCAGCTCAGAGTTTGTTTGCACTTTTAACGACCTGTTTGTGTGGGCAGTGCTAAAGCATCGGCAAGAGATGGCGCTGTTCCTGTGGCAGCATGGAGAGCAGGCTATGGCCAGGGCAGTGGTAGCTTGCAAGCTTTACCGCGCTATGGCAGTGGAAGCCAAGGAGAGCAATATGGATGACAGCACAGCCGAGGAGCTGAAGAAGAATTCGCTGTCAGTTTGTTTTATTTTCCTGCTCATTCTGAAGATTGTAATACAAGCACCATGTGCTGAATTCAACTATGAATGGAGAGTACATTGAACTTTTTAGTCTAAATGCAGGTTCAAATTATTTTAAATCCGTGTATCAACAGATTAAGCTGACGTGTGTCATTTTGGTGGCAGTCGCATCACCAAACCGAATTGCAGAAGTAATGATTGTTTACATATCGGTTTCCCGAACATTCCCCCTCTTTTGCCATTGGCCGGACAAAAAGATAGTCCCGCCCCAAACTAATGCAACTGGTTGAGCCAATAGACCTTATTCATGCAAGCGCCATCTTTAATTTTTAAATGTAATGACAATGAGGCTATGAGGGATAGACTTACCATCTCTTCAATGGCATGAACGGTATGAAGCTGTATAAATCAGAAACAGAATCAGAATGAGCTTTATTGCCAAGTATGCTTACACACACAAGGAATTTGTCATGGTGACTAAAATAGCTCCTAGATCACATCATGGTGTCATGGTGTCATAAAGCTCATAGATCACATCGATTTCCACAACTCATGTTGTCTGGAGTTCTTTGTATACTGAATGTTCTTGGACAGATATTTGATCAATGTTTTGTATGTGGAATGATTGAAGAGACTGTAAGTCTGTCCCTCTCAGCCTCGTTGTCATTCCCATTAAAAATCAAAGATAGCATAAATAAGGTCTATAGCCGCTTTTTCACCATCAATCTGAACGGTTCTGAGCATGGTGAGGAATGCTTCCAGTAGCATTTCCACTTGAGCATGGTTCGGCACGGCATGAACCGGAACGGAACAACCCGTTCTCGGTCCGTATTTCTCTGCACACTTAGCTAACCGTGCTCAACCATGCTGGTGGAATGGCTTTAGTACATGCCAATGCCAAGGTTACTCATTTGTTTCTAGGTAGCTGGCAAAGTTCGCTATGGTGAGTTTAATATAATTTAATGGAAAAATTGTGTATGTTTGGTGTATCTTCATGATTTTATGATGATGGTTTAAATAGTACATTATTTTTCTAAAAGCCTTTTTCACCTGGGAGGTAGATTGCGCTAGCTAGCTCATTAAAATTCACACAATGTATCATTATGTTACTCGTATATTGTTTTGTCAATAATGTCCTTTTTAGCTAGTCTGGGAACTTTTACCTTCCTTTGCAAGTGATGGTAAACCTCTCACCTGTTTTTGTTTGCTTTTCTTTTTGTGACATGTGACATGTCTTTCCTGTGCTTTAGCAAAGTAAAATCCAGGGGAAAAGCAGTCCTCAAAAATGGGAAATGCGATCATTCACTGTAGCCCACTCGCACCATTGTTTACCTCTCACGCCGTCACCAAATGACATTTGTTATGTAAATTCAAGCACCACAGTGGAAAAAGAAACTGTAACCTTGCCAACTGGCCCTGATTGCCATGGAACAGCACGGTTTTGCAATGAAAACTGTTCATCCTGATGGTGGAAAGCGGCTAATGTTGCTGTGTGTTGAACTGATTGGGATGCTCAAACAAACTGAGCAATGCTCTGAAAGCACCATAGAGCCAGACTAATGTTTACACTTTTTCAAATTGAATAGCTTATTTACTGCATAGTTGCCTCTGCATTTTAAGCTAGGATAGGAAAAAGTATTTGAATATTGAAACAATTACACACTTAGGATTTAAATATGTGTGTTTAGAACTTGTCTATGAACAGCAAAGAAGTCAACATTTATTTTCAAGGTGCATGTTTGTTTTTTATCTCTTAGAGAGTTTGGTGAGCTGGCTGTGGATCTCCTGGACAAGGCCTTCAAAGAGAATGATCGCATGGCAATGAAGCTGCTGACTTGGGAGATGAAGGACTGGAGTAACTTCACCTGTCTGCAGATGGCCGTCTCCTCAAGACTCAGGCCCTTCGTGGCCCATACTTGCACTCAGATGCTCCTTACAGACCTGTGGATGGGCCGTCTCAACATGAGTAAGAACTCCTGGTTCAAGGTATGTTTAATTGAGATGCTGGATGATGATGGTGGTGGTGATGTACAAATAACCTTTTTCGATTTTCTCTTCGGAGTCGAGCGGTTGTGTTCAGTGAGCTGAATTACTCTGCTGATCTAATCACCTCGAAAAGCTGTTGGATTTATGGTGCATTACAGCGGCTTCTCCCCCTCTTGCACTGGTGAAGTGCAGAGAATGCCCCTGGGCGCTTCAGCAACTAAAAGAGTATATTCTTCCTACTAAAAGAGTATATTTTCCCTTCTTAAAAGAGCGGCATTAACGGAGAGCGTATTTTTAAAGATGCCTCTCCGTTTGTGTATTTCCTGGTTGCGGTCGTTACCTCTCCGCTTCCGATGGCCACGATCGCGGTCTTATGTGCACTCGTGAAGTGGATGAGCTCTCGATTGCAGCATCGGAGAGCGGGCTGTCCAGTCTGACATTGAGGACTCTATTGGGCTCCCACCTTCGGGTGTGGTCGCCAAGTCGCAGCCTGACGCGCAGCTGGCAGCCATGCTTGCCCGGGCGGCTGCGTGTGTCAGGCTGGAGTGGAACCCTCCACCCCCCCTGAACCCTCGCAGCCTGACAATTGGTTCCTGGGCCCGGAGCGCCGCTCATGGCCGCACCCCGCCCCGGTCCCTTTCTTCCCGGAGGTGCATGAGGAGCTCACGAGGTCGTGGCTGGCACCTTTCACTGCATGGACCCTGTCTCTGAGCTCCTCCACTCTCACTACCATCGATGGTGGGGCTGCCAGGGGGTACTCGGCGATCCCCCAGGTGGATAAGGCGGTTGCGGTGCACCTGTGCCTGTCGAGGACTTCGCCAGCAGTTCTCGGTGGTGAAGAAGCAGATGGAGGCTATACAGCACATCCTGCCCCGGCGTGGCACAAGACCCCGCACCCTGTCTGCTCGTCGCCAAGGGCATCCTCCTGCGGCCCGGCCCCGGCGGCGTCCGACGTGATTATCCCCTTGGTCCCCCTCCCAAGTCGTGGTTACGACAGACACCTTCAAGACTGGCTGGGGCGCCGTAAGCAACGGGCACACAGCCGCCAGGTCCTGGACTGGCCCGCGGCTGCGTTGGCACATCAACTGCCTCGAGTTGTTGGCAGTACTGCTTGTCCTGCGGAGGTTCCAGCTGTTGATCCAGGGCAAGCACGTGTTGGTCTGGATGGACAACACAGTGACGGTAGCGTACATCAACTGTCAAGGTGGTTTACACTCCCGTTGCATGTCACAACTCATGTCCATCTCCTCCTCTGGAGTCAGCAGCGCCTCAAGTCGCTACGAGCCACTCACATCCCAGGCGACCTCAACACCGCAGCGGACGCGCTGTCACGACAGGTTACGCTCAGGGGAGAGTGGAGACTCCACCCCCAGGTGGTCCAGCTGATTTGGAATTGATTTGGTCGAGCACAGGTAGACCTGTTTGCTTCCCGGGAATCCTCCCACTGCCAGCTTTGGTACGCCCTGACCGAGGCACCCCTCAGTATAGACGCACTGGCACACAGCTGGCCCCCTGGACTACACAAATACGCGTTTCCCCCAGTGAGCCTACTTGCACAGACCCTGTGCAAGGTCAGGGAGGACGAGGAGCAGGTTATCCTAGTAGCACCCTATTGGCCCATCCAGATGTGGTTCTCGGACCTCATGCTCCTCGCCTCATCCCTTCATTCTCAGGGACGGGGCACCATCTGGCACCCGCGACCAGACCTCTGGAGTCTCCACGTCTGTCCCTTGGATGGGACGTGGAAGACCTAAGTGGCCTACCACCCGTGGTGATAGACACGATCACTCAGGCTAGGGCTCCCTCTAGGGTTCCCCCTCAACCTTGAAGGTGTATGTAGCCACTATAGTGGCACACCATGACACAGTGGACGGTAAGTCCTTAGGGAAGCACGACCTGATCATCAGGTTCCTGAGAGGCGCTAGGAGGTTGAATCCGTCCAGACTGCGTCTCATCCCCTCATGGGACCTCTCTGTAGTCCTTTGGGCTCTACGGGGAGCCCCCTTCGAGCCCCTGGAGTCAGCTGAGCTTAAGACACTCTCTTTGAAGACTGCCCTCCTGACTGCGCTCACTTCCATCAAGAGGGTAGGGGACCTGCAGGTGTTCTCTGTCAGCGAAACGTGCCTGGAGTTCGGTCCTGCTACTCTCATTTGATTCTGAGACCCCGACCGGGCTATGTGCCCAAGGTTCCCACGACCCCGTTTAGGGATCAGGTGGTGAACCTGCAAGCACTGCCCCAGGAGGAGGCAGACCCAGCTTTGGCGTTGTTGTGTCCGGTGCATGCTTTACGCATCTATTTGGATTGCACGCAGAGCTTTAGATGCTCCGAGCAGCTCTTTGTCTGCTTTGATGGACAGCGGAAAGGAAGCGTTGTCTCCAAACAGAGGATCACCCACTGGGTCTTTGACACCATTGTGATGGCATATCACGATCAGGACGTGCTGACCCCTGTGGTGCTATGAGCCCACTCTACTAGGAGTGTAGCGGCCTCATGGGCCCTGACCAGTGGCGCCTCTTTGGCAGACATCTGCAGGGCAGCGGGCAGGGCGACACCCAACACCTTTGTGAGGTTCTATAATCTCCGGGTTGAGCCGGTTTTGTCCCGTGTGTTGTCAGGTCCGAACAAATATGTTCCGGGACAGCTGGCCAGGTGTACCGCTTGCGTATAGCACCTTTCCCCTCCCATGAGGTGAAGACGTGCGCCTTTGACTCCCAGTCATGTTCAGAAGTTGTGATTCCTGGATGACTTTCCTCCTTAGCCCTGTGGCAGACGAGTTTGCGGCAAAACTCACTGCCTGCCCAGTACATGTGCTAACTAAGCCCTGTACTGGGGTAGGTGCTCCACATGCGCTGGTTCCCCATAGGTGACCCCATGTGATATATCTTCCGCTAAATCATTTCCCTGTCAGTAAACTGCGTCTTCCTTGGGCAGAGGCCCCTCTGCCCCCGGTCACCATGCTTGTAGATACTCCTCCCCCCTCGGGTAGGACCTACCATGCGACTTCTCCACATGACATACTTCCGATAAGACTCGGTTAGACCATGTGACGTATTTCCACTCAAAATACCCCCCCTCTCTGGGCGGGGTATGGTCTCCGCAGTGTCTTCCCCTTGGGAGTGACACTCCCCCGACATAGACATTTATGGCCCCCAGTCGGTTAACAAATTCCACTCTTTTTAGGGAGAAAAAAGAGGAAAAGAGGCCACAGCTGGGTTAGCCTGTCCCTATTTGTTGGGCAGTCGACTTGTTCCCGAAGGACTGTTTGACGCTCATAAGAGCATTGGGGGAGGTTACATGACGGCCTTGTGCGCTGGCTATGAGGCACACAGCGGTCTGCCCATCTCGCACCGCCAGTCCACGTAACAGTTCAGGTAGTTGTGGTGTTTTGTATAGGGACCCCTAGTGTCACTACATCGACACAATGTCGAGTGAGTGACAGACAGGGAACGTCCTGGTTACTTTTGTAACCTCCGATCCCTGATGGAGGGAACAAGACGTTGTGTCCCTCTTGCCACAACACTGAACTACCCACTGAAATGGCTGGGACCTTGTCTCGGCTCCTCAGCACAAAACCTGAATGAGTGGTTGCATAACAGCTCCTTTTATACCCGTATGTCCGGGGGAGTGGCATGCAAATTCCATTCGCCAATTCCCATTGGCCTTTTTTCAAAAAGCAGAGGTGTTTGGGGCTCCCAAGAGTGACCCCTAGTGTCACTACATCGACACAACGTCTCATTCCCTCCATCAGGGAACAGAGGTAATGAAAGTAACCAGGACGTTTTGTAAGGTTACTGATATGATTTGAGTCTTCATCTCTTTTTTTTATGTGCATATTTTTAAAAAATGCAGTTAATTTCTTTAGGAATAAAACTTTGTAATAATGGTAAAAAACACTGAGTGCACCTTTAATATAGGGGACTATTAACACTAAGTAACATATTAACATATGCTTGAAGGTACTGTTAATTTCTTAGAGCAAAACTTTATTAAGACTTTTAAGATTTAATTGTAAAACTATATTCAGTCATCAGCTACAATACACACTGTTTCTCGGAAAGCAAACAGCAGGGCTACAGTATGAATTCAGAAATTGTTCAAGCTGGTCAGCTTTCCCAGGAGTAGAAAGGAAATTACATAAATAGATAAGCAAACAACTCGCATTTCAAACACATTTGTCAAGTCAATGCATGAATGAATGAATGAATGAATGTTACATTTATATAGCGGTTTTCTGACACTACACTCAAAGTGCTTTACACAGTGAACAGGGGACTCTCCTCAACCACCACCAGTGTGCAGCTTCCACCTGGGTGTTGCGAAAGCAGCCATAGTGTGCCAGTACGCTCACCACACACCAGCTATGTGCATATGCCTGCAGATCAAGGAATTTAGAGATCTCACTTGTAAACTTTTTGATAAGCAGTGTGATATTATGTGTGTCTTTTTGAGAGTTTCTCTTGATATTTAACACACGATTAAAGCACATTTCTACCCTGACCCAGATCTGTGATTTTAAGAGCCTGTTGTCCAAAGCCACATCTTTCTCTCCAGATTATTGCCAGTATCATGATGCCTGTAGCCATTCAGCTGTTAGAGTTTAAGAGTCAGGCAGAGATGTCCCATGTTCCTCAACCCCAAGAAGCATTGCAGTTCGGATGGGACCCAGGGAGCCCAGGGGCATCAGAGCAAGAAGGGGCTACAAATTCAGTAAGGAATTTAGATAAACTAAGACATGACTACACACTAGAATACTGTTCATACACATGAGTAGTTGACAAAAACCAAGTCCTTAAACTGAGAAATTTTCCTTAAAATAGTTTTAAATTAAGTACAGCAGGTCTCACTGCAGGTCAGTACTTAAAATGTGAACTACCCAAATAAAAACACATAATGCACTCTAACACTTAAGACTTAAGGTACTATTTATACTTTTCCAATGACAATGACTGTTCTCTAGAGTCAGGGTGATGAGGAGAGAGGGAGCAAATGTCTTCTTCCTTGGACCAAAAAGGTGTATGATTTCTACACCGCTCCAGTGGTCAAATTCTGGTTTCACACAGTAGGTTTCTTCATAGAGCTCACTTTATTCCTCCATTTATAAACTCATTTGCTCTATATTCCTGTTTTTGTCTTTAACCATCCATGTTTAGATTCTGATTTGTGCATTCAGATGGCATTTCTGGGCTTTCTTATGCTGTTCTCCTACACTGTGCTGGTGAGGATGGAGGAGAAACCCAACATTCAGGAGTGCTTAGTCATAACTTACATCTTGACTATGGCAGCAGAGAAAGCTCGAGAGGTGAATGCTCTTAAAATCACAACCTTCTGCTGCAGACATTTCAAGAATCACTGTTAGAAGATAAAGGAAATATGTGGCACAATCATCAGTGTCTGCATTTGTCTATGAATGGTTGGCTCATTGCACTTTGCAGCTATTCAGGGCAATTAAAGAAAATAGTGTGTCTTTGTAAGGTCTTATCTTTACTAAGCTGGATTCAGAGGTCTTCTGTAAGGTATTATCTCTTTCTGATTACAGTGTTCTCAAGTTTACCCATGAGAATTTCACTGTCTCCCCCTGCTCTCCCTCCATTATCTCAATGAACTCTGCAGCAGTGCGATGGTGGGAATTATTACTGAGTGCTGCCATTCACAATATAGTTGTGTGATGTTTATTGCATTGTGTTTGGAATAACACTCAAAAACAGACACATTTTGAACATAAATATAATGTGCTAATATTTCTAGAAGAATTGAATGTAACAATTTCTTACCGGATATTATGTAATATATGTAATGAGAACAAGTCTCACCATAATCAGCACCTGAAGTATTGATAGCGTAAATATGATCTTACTGAAGCTGTTAGTTTTTTCTGAAAATGTCATTAATCTTCACCCAGCTGAACAGTCATCATGCAATTTAAACTACATGTAACAAAATAATTGGTTTTAGGCATTATATAACAAAAGACTGTTGTTCAAACAGCCTGGTGAAGTAATTCATTTTTTTAATTTTTTAAAGTAATCATGTTTAGTCTATTCTGCAATTTTAAAATGATATTTTTAATATAGTATGTAAGGCATAATATACAATCAGTCGGGTGTTATCGCAAAATAAACTCTGACAGGGTGATTAGGTCTTATATCACCCTGAAGATTTTGTGATAACTGGCTGAACATACAGTATTCCACTTATTACATGGCTACTAATCAAATAAATATATATATGAACATAAAAAATTGATTTGTATTGAAATTATGTAATTATGGTAGAAGAAAGAAATCGCTGAACAGCTAAAATCCACCTCCGGTTTGCGTTGGAGTTCTGTTGGTGTTTATTTTGTAATTAATGACTGTCTGACTGCTCATTATGCATCTTATTACAACACTACTTGCCAAATAAATAAAAAAATGCACATGAAACATTGATTTGAGTTGAAATTATTGCATTAGCTTACTTGCAGAGATTGCACAGTGATCCGTGAATTAGTAAAGATGGCTCAGATACCCGGATGAGCGGTCTGATACGTGGAGGTGCGGTTGTAACTGAGAGAAATCAGACCGCTAGATGGTACCACTGACCAATCAGAATCGAGTGTTCCAAAGAACCGTGTAATAAATGTTCTTATTTATTAGGATAAATTTAATTGACATTTATTTAAAACGTAATACAGTATATTATATTTGTATAATGCATTATAAGTGCTGTTATGGTAATGGTTACCATGTGTTTTTTTTAGGTGTGGGTTTTGGAGCCCAGGAAGTTCAGTAAGAAACTGAAGGTGTGGTTCAGTGAGTACTGGAATGTCAATGACTTCATGGGCATCCTTCTGTTCCTGGTTGGGGTCTCCCTCCGGTGGTACCAAGAAACACGCTTAGCTGGCCACATTGTCTACTCTTTGGATTTTATCTTCTGGTCTGTCAGGCTCCTGGACCTGTTTGCTGTCAATCAGCATGCGGGACCCTACCTGACCATGATCACCAAAATGGTGTGTAATTGAAATGTATGAGTAAATAATTACATGCTTACATGCTTGCAACATGAGAAATGCAAGAAACACTGTTCTTATATGCTTTTCTCAAGCCCCCATAATGAAAGGTCTTTTATATCTTTGTTATGTATTTCCTAACAACAGTTCAGTCATGACAACTCTCAGAAAGATTTAGTATGTTAATGTGAATATGATATATTGAGGATATGTCTTGGCAGACAAGATCAGCTACGCTGTTGATGCAAAGCAAGTACGGAGATTTGCAACTGCTAGAACAGTGGTTCTCAAACTTTTTTTGATGAACGCCCCCCTACCAGAATAAAAAAGTACATTTACTCTATAACAGTAAAGTTATCTATAACATCTATAAAAAGTAAGCCAGTTATTTTTTTTCTTACACTCAAACAAAAATATTTTAGCCTATTGTTTAGGATTTGCACATTTCTGTTTCATCTAAAAAATTTAAAAAAAAGTATATTTTGCATTGGCCATTTTGAATTTTTGTATTTTTATTCATAGATTTTTTGAAATTATTTATTTATTTATTTATTATAATTTTAACAATGGTATTTGTAACAAGACCATAGTAAACAAGCATATGGAAGCATGGGTCTTCTTCACTACCATGGTTAGATGTAACATTATTTTTATAAAACAAACTATGGCATTTTTTAAATTATAAACAGTAGACCTACTCTAAACACATGTAAAAACAATAAATACAAAATATAAATACTTGTAAGTTGTAACAATAATTATACTGTATTACCTCACTCCCCTAATGTAGCCTATGACACATTTAATAGAGCTGAAGTAGTGATATGATAATATTTAATATCAATCTATTTCTCCCTAAAGTACAGTTAGTGTTACTATAGTAAATTCAAAGGTGATTATGTAGAATTCTGTGCCGAATTCAAATAGTTTCGGCATCTTGCGCCTTGCTTCTCACTGATTCTCGCAGAGCTGCCCGTTTAAGAGCTCGAGACCGGTCTGCGAGTAAAAATGCACCTTCTTTGCATTTTTGCATCCACCTACAGAGCCATACAGGTGCATTAGCAGAGGTTGTGCCTCTGCCTGTGTATTTGACGCTGCTAATCCAGATACTTCAGATGCGTTGCTAGACTTCAAAATCAGATGAACCGCGGTACAAATGCGTACCAACCTGTATAATTGAGAACCAACTGATATACTCCAAGTCTAGATTTGCAAAGAGGAACTTGACAATAGATTTGATTATTATGAGTGATAAATGCTCCCCATTGGTAACATAATGCCTCCCCCCCCCCCTAATCTGCTCTCAGCACCCCCTTGCATACTTTGAACGCCCCCATTGAGAACCCCTGTGCTAGAACATACACAGACATACTGAGTTAAGCATGTGGACATGCGGCTGCTGCTGCACAATTAGAAAAACACGAGACATGCTGCTGCTCAATTAGACATACTGTAAATACAATCCCCATGTAGCAGACCTAGACAAGTGGAGCTGGGGAGGAGGGTTTCAGAGAAAACTTACGCAGCGGACTGCAGTAAAACCAGCTTACTTGCAAACTGAGCAAATTTAAATGTTAGTCAAAGAGAGAGCACACAGGTTGATTGGCTACCCAGTTACACATCAAAGGACTTATCAGCTTACACCATGTGGCCGATTGGCTGGAGAGATCACATGTGAGCGAGCTGATTGGCTAACAGATAACAGGTTCAAAGAACCTATCAGTTTGCACCATTCAGAGTCATTAATAAAATTTACAAAAATATGTACATATTTTGCTTTTTTAATGTCCAGTCCTGTGTGTCTATGTCTTCCTCCCACAGATGAGCAACATGTTCTACATTGTGGTCATAATGGCAATTGTGCTGGTTAGTTTTGGTACGTCCAGGAAGTCCATCTTGTCACCTGATGAGAATCCATCCTGGAGACTGCTCAGAGATGTGGTCTTCCAGCCCTACTGGATGATTTTTGGAGAAGTGTATGCCTCAGAGATTGATGGTAAGTTATTTTAAAAAACTGGATTTTCCACACTAGTGAGTTAATGCATGGCTAATGTGAACAAACCTTATTAAAGGACTATGAATTATCTTATAATGATCAACTCCACAAATAACTGTGCCTCATCAGCCTCATTATTCTTGTTATTTATTAATATTATTGAGTGATCATAACCACTGCCACTTTATTTTATTGTATTGTATTGTATTTGTTTTTGTTTTTTTCACCATATTGATATTGTCGTCAGTGCTACTTTTATGGATCGTTTTAAGAAAAAGAACAAAATCATAGTTTTTATTCTATTGTGAGTGTCTCTTGTGTTTTTGGCAGCCTGTAGTAATCCTGAAACTTGTGTCCCTGGAGCCTTCCTTACCCCCTTCCTGCAGGCAGTCTACCTTTTTGTTCAGTACATTATCATGGTCAATGTGCTCATTGCCTTCTTCAAGTACGCACCTTATCTATATCTTTAGATAAGACTTACACTAAGTGTAATCTCTCCAATTATTCTGTCTCCTGATGTTTAATTAATTGTGTTGAGCGGTTGGATGTGTGCTAATATACACCATTACATTTAGATGGGAAAAGCCTTTCTCAAGTGGATATTGATGCACTGTAGAGTCTTGTTTGCTTTGCGATTTGTTTAACCTACTTTGTCTTATTATGCACTTCACAGCAATGTTTATATTGACATGAGCTCCATCTCTCGTAAGCTATGGAAATACAACCGCTATCGTTACATCATGACCTATCAGGAGAAACCGTGGCTGCCGCCCCCTCTCATCCTGCTCAGTCACATGACCCTGTGTCTCAGCTCAATTTGGCATAGGCACAGAGGGGCGTCTAAACATGGGAGAACTGGTCTCAGTAAGTGTGTGAGGTTTTTATGTTAACTTTGATGGTTCACCCAAACATGAAATTCTGTCACCCAGTTGTTTTAAACCCATAGGGTATGACTTTCTTTCTTCCATGAAACACAAAAGGAGATGTAATGTAGAATGTAAGAGACCGACCCTCAGTCCCTATTCAATTTTAATGAATCATTCAACATTCTTCAAAATTTCTGCTCTAGATAAATGTTTTAATGCAAAGAGGAACCCCCCCCCCCACACACACACACACACACACATACACACTGAAGAAAGAAAGTCAGACTGATTTGGTACAACCTGATGACAGGATTTCCACTTTTGGGTGAATAACCCTTTAAGACTTTCAAAATTGACACTTTCATACAGAATGTTTCCATTTTGGTAAATGTGTAGCTGGTGTGTTGTTGGTTTGATTATAGAATTACTGTTGGCCCCTGATGATCTGAAGAAGTTGCACGAGTTTGAAGAGAAATGTGTTGCTGGATATTTCAGAGACAAAAAGGAGAGTCAACACAGTAGCCAGATCAACAGGATACGCTCTGTAGCCGACAAGTGAGTGTAACTTACAGACCTCATTTGGGATTTGGCCTTCACTCCATGAGCAGGAAATGACATCAGCTGTTTTAGTGTGTCACTGTCATTCATTTGAAATTATAGATATACAACCCCAATTTCAAAAAAGTCGGGGCAGTTGGACAGTTGTGATAGATTTGTAAATTCTATTCACCCTGTGCTATGAAAGCACTACAACAACTGTTTTTTGTTGTTGTTGTGAATTCATGTTTTCTCTAGTGCATTAATATAGATATATTTTTAAATACACACTCATTTCAAATCAGATGATTGCAACACGCTCCAAAAATGTTGGGACAGTCGAGTGTTTACCACTGTGTAACGTCACCATTTCTTCTAATAACACTTATTAAGCATTTGGGCACTGAAGACTCAAGATTGATAAGTTTAGCAAGTGGAATTTTCCCCCATTTATCCATTAAAATATGGCCTTCATTGCCATATTTTGCACTTCATAATGCGCCACACATTCTCAGTTGGAGACAGGTTAGGACTGCAGGCAGGCCAATCTAGCACCCGCACTTTCTGCTTAAGCAGCCATACACTTGTAATCCGGGCAGTGTATGGTTTGGCGTTGGCATTGGTCCTGCTGAAAAATGCAGGGACATTCCTAGAAAAGATGGCAGCATAGGCTGCTCCAAAATTTGTACATATCTTTCTGCATTAATGGTGCCCTCACCCCCATACCTAGATAGACACTGGCTTTTGGACCTGATGCTGATAACATCTTAGATTATACTTTTCCTCTTTGGCCCAGATAAAAAGATGGCTGTTTTTTCCAAAAATTATTTGAAATGTGGACTTGTCGGACCACAAAACATAATTCCACTGTTATACTTTCCATCTCAGATGAGACCTAGCCAAGAGAAGTCGGCTGTGCTTCTGGACAGTGTTGATGTATGGCTTCTGCTTGCATAGTAAAGCCTTAACTTGCATCTGTAGATGCAGCGGTGAATGGTGTTGACTGACAAAGGTTTACTGAAGTTTTCCCGAGCCAATGTCATGTTATCCAGTACAGATGAATGATGGTTTTTAAGACAGTGATGTTTGAGGGATCGGCGATCACAAGCATTTAAAAGTGTTTTTCGGCCTTGCATTTTACGCACAAAGATTCCCTGAATCTTTTAACTATATTGTGCACTGTACTGGGTGAAATGCCCACAATTCTTCCAATTTGTCTTTGGGGAACATTGTTCTCAAAGCACTGGATTATTTGCTGATGGATCTGTTAGCCAATTGGCAAGCCTCGACCCATCTTTGCTCTTGTAAGATTAGGCTTTTTTTGGAGGCTCCTTAAATTCTATAACACATTTGCCTCGTGTTTAACATCTCCTGTTTCACATAACCTTGTTATTTCAACTCTTTTTTTGCCCCTGTTATTGCCCCTGTCTCAACTTTTTTTGAGCCTGTAGCAATCATCTGATTTGAAACAAGTGAAAATTCACAAGGTAAAACATCTAATAATGTGTTGTTGTAGTGCTTTCAATATAACACAGAGTGAATGGAATTTACAAATAACTCATTTTTGTTTTTATACAAATTTTCTGTACTATCCCAACTTTTTTCGGAATAGAGTTATGTAAATGAAGATATTAGTGTTGTCAAACACAGTAATTAAATACAATTAATCATAGATAAATAATGTGAAAAACTTTTTTCACAATTTCACATAAGACGCAATGCAGCAGCATAACAAGTAAAAAAAATAGCGCAGACAAAAATATACCTCGTACAGATTGACAAACTCGATAATGAAATGGCTTATGTTCAATGACATAAAAATAAAAAAAATATTGTGATGAATAGTCACTTTTTGCAATGTCTAAGCAATGCATTTACAGTACTTGTCTGGCACAATAATAATGTCTTTGAATTATCTTCATTTTAGTGCCTTTTTCAGCAAGTATTGATATATGTGATTATTTGTGATTAACTTGATTAATCTGCATATCATGTAATTAATTTTATAAAATATTGTATATTTTAAAATATGTTTTATATTTTTCAATATTAAATATAAGTGATTGACAGCCTTAAAGACTATTCAGTTATAACAGTACATTTGGGTTTATCTGTTATTTCTTAGACGGATGTTATTAGCTGTAATTGTGTGTCTATGATGATTGTTTCTAGGGCTGAGGAGATGGCTGGAGTATTAGTTGAGGTTGCCGAGAAGGTTAATATAATCCACGACAACATGCGCACTTTAGACAATCACTTGGGTCAATTGCAGGACTTGTCCGCTTTGGCGGTGGACACTCTTAACTTCCTGTCCGCCTCAGACAATCAGCAGCAAGAGGTGGCCCGCCTTGGTCATTGCCACGAGCAATTATCCCATAGCTGCTGCCTCCGCATTGGTGGAAGTGTCGCACCCAGCCAGGCCCTTCCATCCCCAAAAAACTACCGCAGCACTCCCCCTTCCCTTCTCCGTGGCTTGGGCCCCTGCAGGCAGCGACCTTCTCTGGAGGTGCCACCAGGAGCCAGTTCTGGACCCTTTGAGTTCAGGGGCAAGTCCATGATGGGAAACCCAGAGGAAGAAGATGATGGATTTAGGTGGCCTCTTCAACAAAGTGATTCAAGGGAAGGTGTATCGATAGACTGTCGCCTCTCACATGGATCTTTGCCTCACCTATATGTTGGATGGAGGGACAAGGGAATATATGGGTCAGAGGAACCATCACGCACCAGTTCTCCCACCATGGAGGAAGAGGATGATGATGAGGAAGATTTTCACAGGATATCCAGAGCCTCCAGTCACACATTCCTGCTTTCTGACACCCAGAGAGATGGAGATCGAGCAGTGGGCATTAGAAACCCAGCATTCTGTAGACTTGATGTTGGTGGGCCTTTTGCTCAAGCTCAAGGACTTTTAGGAAGGAAATTTGCCTTTGACTTTGAGCAGAGCCGCTCGCTGTCTGCCAGTGTGGAGACTATGGCCATGCCTAACACAGCAACATCAGAACAAACCGCTAGACAGACACTTTCTCCTCCCCACCATAGCAATGAGCAGAGAGGTAGTATGGAAACAAGTTATGAACCACATACTAAATGAGTTCCATTTTCAGATTCTGTATAATGATCAGTCTGTGTATGTGGTTGTAGGGTTATCTAAGATCTTTAAGAGGCAAAGGTCATTTGGTAGAAAGTCTGTAAAGACTAGATCAGGAACCTCTGAGAATGTAAGTAAACCTGCTATTTCTGTTTTACTTCAACTTTAGAAATTTCACAGCCCTACTTGTCTTCTTCCATTAAGGTCATTGTTATGTGGTCCAATGTTCTCTCCTCATAGGTAAAACAAGATGAAACACGAGGATGCATGCATGAGTTTGACCCACGCAGGAAAGTGAAGAGAAAAGTAAAGGGCCTCCTTGATCGGCGATTCAGAACCTCTGTCAGTCTCACCCAACTGAGTATGTAATTTTTCATCCATATTACATATTTACAGTAGTCCCTTTCACACATGCAACCTGGTACATTGCAGTAAAAATGTTGGATTTCCTTTACCGGTATATCTGCTGTTCACACATGCAACAGTTTCTGTATGTTTTCTGTCCAAAAATGGATGTACGGGTGTGCTGCCATTGATGTGGCTGGAACTCCATTCCGTGTCTCAAATGAAACAGGTTGAGCGCATTTGGGTGCGGTCTTGGGTGAAATGATGGAAATTGCGTCGCGAGTTGGATGTGAGTGGCGTAACTTGCCATCTCCATTTCTTCGTGGTCCAGTGTTGTGCCCGTCCGTGGTCGATTTCCATTACCTGCTCACCATATAACGTCATATTTGAGTCGTGGAGCATCATACAGAAGGAGATTTCCTCTACAGTCCGCTCTAAAATATCAAATATTTTTTTATATCCTCCAACAAAATGGAATAATTTCATTATCTATCCAGTTTGATGTAAATTAATGACTCAATTTGCAACTGGCATACGTCACACGAAATGTAGAGGCATTCTTTTCTCAATAAAGTTAAACAAGCAGCTAATTATTTCTGTAATATTTAACCATTTAGCTAACTTGCTAGATAGATAGATAGATAGATAGATAGATTGATTGATTCTTTTTTGGTCTTCTGAGGAATCATTTTCCCTTTTTTTTTTAGATGTTGATCAAGTAGATTTCACAAAATTGGCCCCATCATGGCTGGTAAGTTCACCTGTAATACACACACCACAAATGTGATTTCAATAATTGTTTCCTGTTTTGTCAGAAATTTGATGGCTGAATGTCATTGTCTCTCCTCAGAACACAGTGAGTCCTGGTCAGTCACTGCTCAGCAGCTGGACCAGGTCTATCAGTCAAAGACCCTCGTAAGTGGGATTTGATTTGACACATTTTAATTGAACACAGGAAAATATTCTGACAGCATTTGCCTTGCTAACTGCAAATCTTTTCTACCTCTCATAGGGTATGCAGTATGACGCCAGAGGGTAATTAACTTATACTATTTACCATTACTAATTTATGCTTTTAGAAGTTTGATTTCGGAAAGGAAAATATTTGTGCTCTGTTTTTCCATTTGTGCTTTATCTATGTCTGATGTCAGTAAGGAGCTCTACATTCAAATTTAAAGAAGATTTAGGCCAGCACTACTCAGGTGAGTAACTGGACTTTTCTAATATGAAACATTTTGTTGCAACTTTGTATTCATGTGGCCTTTGATCTCCATTGGTCATTTTTTTTATTGCTCCAGCAATGGAAAGGAACAACCTAATGAGACTGGCTCACTCTATACCATTTACCCCTGTGTCTTTGTTGGGTAAGATTTTTGAACAGTCTGTTATTATAGTCCATGATTGTTAAATTATTATTGAAAATTATTGAAAAAGACCTGAGTAATTAACAGACAAACAGGACAATCTTAGAGGGTCTTGTGAAACACGTCAAGGTAAAGGGAAAGCCAAGTTTAAAAAATAAATGTTAATATCATATTCTATTAAGCAGCTCTCTGAAATTCTTGAGTCTGATTGGTCAATCCCTGCATCATACGGTCAAATATTTTGTATAATTACAGCTAAACTGTATAATTGACTTGTTCCTGGCAACAAATTTCCTACATACTCAGTGCTAATTTTAAGTCTCTCTGCATAGCACTCTGTAGTTTGTTTCCTTTCACATAATAAAAGCTGTCTGGGCAGTATATTACCCCTTACATAATAAATGTCATATACATTTGATACATATGATATAATATCATAGATCTAGTCTTATTAAACTAGTGTGAAAGATGTCCTAGATGTCCTCTGCTCTGTATTCAGGTGGCGTTGAGGTCTGTATTTATACACTGGAGGAGACAGAAGTAGGGTCCTCACATGGAGATCAGTCCTCCAGCATCTCCACCTGGCTTCAGCACGGGCGTACAGCTGTTCTGCAGCCGTTAGCTCACCAGGAGGTGCTGGATGGAGGTCTGCGGAGGGCCACCAAGGTGGTGTGTACCTGGGCTGAGGGTGATGTGTTGAAACTTGGCTCAGTGTATGTGATGAAGGCCTTCAGGCCAGAGGTGGTCCGCATCTGGCAGAAAGTTTTCCCGAGCAGCACTTCCCTTCATCTCTGTCTGCGGGTACATTGTTGTCATTTTGATTTAATTATGAACAGCAGGGGTGTAAATATTGTCCCTGACGATGATTAGATTCGATTACTATTCTTTAAGAAATTATGCATTGCATCATGAAATCTGAAATTTGGGCACGATTTGGTACGGTCTGATTCAATTTTGGGACAAAATATTTTCAAAAATAGTAAAAAGACAAATATAACTGGTGGAAGTAGATTGAGGATCTGAATTTGATGGATTTTTACAACTGAAAATGGATCACATTTTTTATTTTGGATAAAAAGTGAACATGAACTGTAGTGCTTTGGATAATATTAATGTAAATATACTGTATTCAAATATTAAAGGGTTAGTTCACCCAAAAATGAAAATTTTCTCATCATTTACTCACCCTCATGCCATTCCAGATGTGTATGACTTGCTTTCTTCAGCAAAACACAAATTAAGATTTTTTTGAAGAATATTTCAGCTCTGTTGGTCCATACAATGCAAGTGAATGGGTGCCACAATTTTGAAGCCCCAAAATCCATATAAGGGCAAAATAAAAGTACTCCAGATGACTCTAAATCCATATCTTCTGAATCAATATGATAGACGTGGGAGAGAAACAGATCAATGAGTTAAATATTGATCTGTTCCTCACCCACACCTATCATGCCACTTCTGAAGATATGCATTTAACCATTGGAGTCATATAGATGACTTTTGTGCTCCCTTTATGTGGATTTTGGAGCTTAAAAATTTGGGAACCCATTCACTTGCATTGTATGGACCTACAGAGCTGAGATATTCTTCTAAAAATCTTCATTTGTGTTCTGCAGAAGAAAGAAATTCATACACATCTGGGATGGCATGAGGGTGAGCAAATCATGAGAGAATTTTCATTTTTGGGTGAACTAACGCTTTAAATTCTCTATTTAATGCATTTAATTTTCATTACTAGATCAATGCATTATGATACATTAATGCATTAGCTTTAAAAGTTACAGTATATGTTGACTTCACAAGCATTAAAGGTGCTGTAAGCGATGGTTGATGGTTGAGGCATGTGGTTGAAGTTAGAACAATGGCAGCATTTAGAAAAAACGCTGAAATCGCAAATTATTGACTAATTCCCCTCCAACTTGTAGGAGATCCAACAACAAAGAGCAGCACAGAAACTCATGCAGAGATTCAACCAAGTAAAACCCAGCAGTGTGCCCTACAGTTCCAGGTCAGTCAAACCCCCAAACAATATACACCAGTTATGAATCAATCACTATGCAGATGAGAGATTGATTTTACCATCACTATGTGCATATGAGTTTAACTCTACGCATGTGTATGTGTGCAGGTTTCTGGATGTCTTCTTGTTGCACTGGCGCTCAGATGGTCAGTGGTTGACTATAGAGAAGAACATGAGTGGTCATTTCAGGAAATACAACAATAACACAGGAGAGGAGATTTCGCCCTCTTCTGGCCTAGAGGAGACAATGCTAGCTTTCTCTCACTGGACATATGAGTACACCAACAAAGAGCTGCTAGTGTTAGATCTACAAGGTATTGATATGCTTACTCTGAGAGCCTGTATAATTATCTAATTATTCCATTGTAAAGTAAAATGACCTTATATAATTTTATGTTTGGCTGAAGGGGTGGGAGTGGACCTCACAGACCCCTCGTTGATCAGAGCTGATGATCAAAGGTATGCATGTGCCCTCTTTTTCAAGTACATATTAACATTTACACCTGGCAGGGGCGGACTGGCCATTGGGAGAACTGGGACTTTTCCCGGTGGGCCGGCCGCGAAACAGGGCTGAATGGGCCGCGATAAGCTGAAATGGGCCGCCGCGTTATGCAGAACGGGCCACAAAACGGTGCCGCGATATGCCGAAGGGGGCAGCGATATGCAGCAAAGGACAGTGACACCCCCCGCTCAACAACTTTTGGGCCATATTCACCTTACCTCAATATTTGCTTTTTTTTTTTTTTTTATAAAAGGAAGGACAAGTCAAAATAATTTGTTAATCAATGTGTTAATCAACAATCAATATTAAGCCACAAATGCTGTCGATTGAGCTTAACTTAATAAACCATAATATTCCTTTAATACCAGGTGTGAACAAGGCCATATTTGCTAAAAATGTTTGGAAATCATGTTTCTTAAAAGGAAAAAAATAACTTCTTAATACTTTTGTTTAATCTGCAACTAAGTAAACTTTGCTCCTGTTGTAGCTCCTCTGGAGAGATGGCGTTTGGACCTGCCAATTTGGGTGATTATGCAATCCAGAGCTTTGTTCTCAAGCACACCTGCAACTCCTGCTGTAAGAAGCTTGGTCTCTCAGGTGAGGTAACACTCATCTCACAGGTGAACGTCAGTTTCAATATAATTGTATTTCCTGCCATGGCAGGTCTCTGTCTAAATGCGTACACATGGCTTTTCCTCCATGTTTCCAACTTTAAATTTGGTCGTTAAAGTAGCAGTCAAAAAAACTTTATAAAATAAACAGGAAAAGCAGTCTAATTAAGCCAGAAGGTTTCGAAAAAAAAAATTCTAATGAGGCAGAAATTATTGCATTTCCATGACAGCAAAGGCATGCAAAAGAGGGGCGTGGTTTCCTTTGTGGCATGTGGAGTGTTCTCTTTGATTACATATTTAATAGTTCTTTGTGCGTTGGAGAGTGTTGACTTTGATTAGATATTAATTACTGTCTCATGGAAAACATTTGAGATGCCTGTTGTTTGTATCAAGAGGGAGGCTTTGCTTCAGAAGTATGGGTAAAAAAAATAAACAAACAAACGAAAACCACTCTGCCACATTTGTTTGATATTTCAAAGGTGAAAATATTTGTTTTTTTTTCTCTCCAAGAACCACATCAAATCAAAACAAATTATTAATGTTAAATCCACAGATTTAATTTAGGATCTTAAGAAAAGTAACTCTCTGTGATAAATTATGAAAATAGATTGCAATTGTGTGTTTGGCTCTTCAGATTTGAGGAAGAGCATCAGCCAGAGGAAATCAGTTCCTGCCTTTGATGTGGCGAGCAGCACAGTTTAACTTCTGACCTGCAAGTAAACTTCATCATGTCCGCAGAGAATCTGCAAAGACTGTCCAACACACAGCTCATTCTCCAGGAGAAATTGTTTTTCACTTCTTACAGTATTTCATCCTTTTATCCATACTTGCAGTTTTTAGACTGAATATACAGTATATATAAAGAAAGTATAAAACGCATAGAGCTGCTGTGAAAGGGTTAGTTCACCCAAAATGAAAATTCTCTTATCATTTACTCACCCTCATGCCCATACAATATACGTGAATGGGTGCCAAAAATTTGAAGCTCCTTGCACAATGCATCACTAGCTGAAATATTCTTCTAAATATCTTAATTGGTGATCTGCAGAAGAAAGAAAGTCAGACACACCTGGGATAGCATGAGGGTGAATAAATCATGAGAGAATTTTCATTTTTGGGTGAACTATTCCTTTAAGAGGACAGAACATTACATTTATATTTATGTTATTTGCTGCTATTTTCTAAAGTGTCACAGTGCACTGATCACATTACTGGCAAGAAGTGAGTCATGGGAAAAACGCCCTAAATGCTACTTTACAAATACATTCATAGCTAGATATGTCCCTGCATAAGACAATATGTATATACATATATATATTCCCTTTTAAGCTGATTGATAAGGGACATTACTTCATAATTTCGAGATCAGCCATTGTATTATTGTTTTTTGCATTTAAACCATTTTTGTTGTTCTTTTATTAGTTTGTTTATTCTGTACCAAAATAAATGTTGAGGACATAGTTTAGCAGATGTATGAAATATATTTTGTCTTAGATTCAAAGAGAAATAAATCAAAATAGAATAATATGCAAGGCCTTAAACCGCCCTCTGGGAAATTGACTGAACATGAAACATAATGAAGAAGCAACTGCATCCATAAAATTTTCTTTATTTTTTATCCCACAAAGAAATGTCTACAAAAGCCATAAAATATAGAATTTAACAAAAATCACTTTAGTCCTTCGATTAGTATGTACAACGTGGAGGAGACACCTTATGGTCTCGATTTATCAGTACTTTTACATGTCCATTCCACAATGCTCGCACCTCAAGCTCAAACCCCTGCTCACTCATACGAATACAAACACACATTCACTTCATTACACAAAGTGCTATTCACCCTTCACTTATATACTGTTTTAAAATCCAGCTTGCACACATGTACACACACTCACACTCTTGGCAAGTTAACAGACCCCCCCCCCCATGCTACATGTGCTTTACTTGTATTGTGGACATGTGTTAAAGTTCTGTCAATCAGACCCTGTTCTCCATGAAAAACAAACAGTTGGTTGTCTGAATATTCACGCTTGCATCTGAATTCCACTTTTCGCATTGATTCTCAAGTAAACAACTTATACAGTAAAGCATCTACCCCGTATGCCATTCAGCATCACTTCACACTGGCTATGGCACTTGAAAACAAAAATGTTGCTTCATTTTACTTAATTAGTACATAAAAATGTTCTGTACGTTATGTACAGTCTTAAGGGTTTTGGTAACAGATGCTACCTTTGTTTTTTTTTATTCTTCATCCAGGGAGGCAGACACATTCTGATTTATAAATCAACGAAATAAATGATGTGTGTTATGAATCAGTAGTGTTGGAGGAACATCAGTAGAACATAGCTGTCTGTGGTCACACATGGGCACAGTTCAAACACACAGGCACACATTTGTTTCCTTCATTTCAAGTGTAGGGCAAGTGCATGCCTTAAAGAGATAGTTGGCCAAAAAATTTAAATTCTGACATCATTTACTGGCCCTCATGTTGTTACAAACCCATGTGACTTTCTTTTTTCAGTGGAACACAAAAGGAGTTGTTAGACAGAACGTCAGCCTCAGTCACCATTCACTTTCATTGCATCTTTTTTCCATACAATGCAAGTGAATGGTGACTGATCTCTTTTGTGTTCCATGGAAGAAAGAGAGTCATACGAGTTTGGATCAGCATGAGGTTGAGTAAATGATGACAGAATTTTAATTTCTTTGGTGAACTGTCCCTTCAAACCAGTATTCTGTAAACTTGAGTAAGTGCCCTTTTCTCTCCTACTCCTACACAGTAAAAAATACTGTATTGTGTATGTATGTGTGTTTGTCTGTGTGTGCGTGTGAACAGAATGAGCAGGGTGTGTTGCAGTCAGTCTTAAACACTGAACACCTCCCCGGTAACATTCAGAATAAAATGACACCAACCCCCCACCCCGCTGCCCACCCCACCCCATCAGAAACACATAAGAAAACACAAAAGCCCAAAGGTTCCATTATTATGAACCAGCATGCAAGGATAACTGAACAACAATAGGCTAATAATAATAATAATAATATAATTATAATAAAATAAAAATAATCTTAGAATGCAAACATGACTGTAGTAAATGCTTCCAGTTATTGCTACAGTACCTAATAGTATTGAACCTCTCATATAGTTACAAATTACTCTTGCCCTCAATTCACAGTCTAATACAAAAACAGCCTTCATCATAAGTTTAAAATGTGATTTCTGACTGAATACATTTTCTGTAATGAGCATAGAAACAGATAGAGAGCAGCTTATTCATGCTCTGTATAAATAATCTAACTTACATAAAATCCATTTCATTTCAGGAGATGCTTAATAATTACAATGCTTTAATTTGGAGCGTAGGCACCACTGCTGGTGCTTGGCTGCACACTGATATTTACAGAGGGAGAGAGCGAGAGCTACCTGTTTGCTGGGACGTGCTACAAGCAATGCAGTGTGGCAAGGCCAGCCAGTGAATTCAGCCTGTTTCGCCTCTCAATGATGGGTACACACTTTACACACACATACACACACACCAAAGCCTTGTCTGGGTAGGTTTCGTATTGAAGAAACCATTGCAATTAGATTTGTATTCCCTAAAAATGTCCATATTTCTAAAATAGTACTCTCTTTCTATTGAAAATATTCAAAGAGAAGTCCCTGAGATAGATGCCAAAATATTTGCACCCAGAAATGATTGTCTTGAACAGGAAACTGACATAAAGGGAATTGGAAACACTCCCTAAAGTTGGGCTGAGAGTGTTTGGTTAAGTAGGAGGACTTGAAAAAGGTGAAATGATTGCTTATCAGCAGTCTATAATTGTGCATTTATTTAATACCATGTATCTGTGGTTATTACTTCATGTTAGTTAAGTGCTTTCAAGTGCATTTCACAATATAAATGCGTCAAGATAAAAAATTCACTGTTTGGTGAAACCGAATATGTCAACTCCTGCCTTGTGTTATTGTAAAGTTTTTTTCCTTAATAACAAACTGACATATGGCTTTAGATCCTATAAGTACAAGTCAAGAGAAGGGGAGTAGCACACTCAGTATCTCCATCTGGTGGTATGAGATGGTACTTTATTGGACCAAGAGAGTCCAGACCCATACTGTCCTCACCAGAGAATGATTTGAAGTCTCTTAGACTTACTCCGAGTGCATGATTGACATACAGTTCACTCTTCCTACAGTAGCTACACTTCTATACTGAAATGTGAGCACTGGAAATTCAAATAAATAATGAATCAAAGATGATTGTCAGTTACACTACCATTAAGCTTTATAGTTTTTAAACAGCTCTCTGCTTGCTTAAAAACAACTGTCAATGCAGCCTTATATACATCTGCTTTGCTAAAATGGTTTCTTGGCCAACCAAATCCCAAAACAATCACCTAACCCCAAATCAGATTCCTTTTTTTTATTCATAATGTCCCGATGTAACTTGATGGCTAAGAAAATGTATGAAAGAATAAACAAACTGATAAATTGGAATTTCAGTTTATGCAGAATAATCTTATGTGTTTCTTAAAGGATTCTTTTTTTTTTCTTTTTTTTTTTTTTTTATCCTTTTAGGATTGGTTCAAAGTATTTTTTTAATCCAATAGAAATCCTGTACACATTCCTTAAATATTTCTTGACTAGGAGTCCAAGTCAAGTAAACAGGAACTTCACTAGGAATCCCAAATCTAACTTGATGGCTTTACCACATTACTTTACATATTTGAAACTCCATTTTACGTGGTTTCAATGGAATAGAATGGGATTTTTAGATGTATTCATTTGTGTTTAAACTATACATTGGGTACTTTGAGTGTTACTCTTACTATGTAATTAAGAATATCACAGCCCCTCCTTGATCTGGGCATTTCTGACATTATTGCTTGCATACGAGAATCTTTTATCGAAGCAGCAGAAAAGAGTTGAGTGGACTTGAAATATCTGTGGCAGTAACTAATAGAGCTGATTGCTTGCTACAGTAGCTACAGTATCTAGTATGTCTCCACAGAAAGAGGGCTATACTGTTGCTGCATTATGCTAGTGTACTAGTTTTGGCAGTGTGGCAGTAAGAACTGTTTTTGAGGCATTTAGAGCAAACAGGATTATAGATTAGCAGTTCTGATAGCTACCCATTAAGTCACATTTGACTGGATTGTTTTTTTAGCAGTTAATGCATTACAGTATCTGTTATTGCAACTATGACTGACAAGATACAGTTTTTTGTCAAATATATATCTCTATACTTTCGCATGGAAAAGTGTCCATTATCAGTTTTTCCACCTCAACAATCCTTTGTTGTTGGATTAATGTTGTGGTGCTGTTTATACATATCTACATACAGCCCAGACAAGGCTTTTAAACATGGCCAGACAAAGTTAGTCCCCTGTTAACCTTATACTAGTTTCAACTTCACAAATTCTGTACAAGTACATCTACAAAACAAATAGGAAAAATTACATAGACAGGGTATGGGCCTTTCAGGCCACTGTTGTTTTTAAATTATGACTAAAATATTAACAGAACAAGATTTAATACTGGAATACCGCTTTTGTACTAGAGAAATGACTACATATTTATCATTTTTGAATGCAATCCCCCACCCTTATTTCAATATAACATTTTTTCATAAAAAAAAAAAAAAAAGAAAAAAAGAAAAAAAGAGAAGTCAAACAAACAAATAAACTTACCCAATTTTAAAGACAGCTTAAATTGTCCTAAAGTCTGTACATTTCTTGTCAATTTGAAGGTGCCTTTTGCTGTTGGCGCATATATACATTCTTATGACTGTACCGGTGAAATTGAGTTGGATTTTTGAAGTGCAGGACATTCCTAGAGTTTGTTTTTTGTGGCAGCAAAATGCCTTGAATGCTGCGACACGATGCTCATCAACAGCGTCAATGACACCTTCCAGGGACAGCCCATTGATCATTGAATGTAAGACCTGTTCTTTTTGCCAAATTTGGGTGTGAACTTGTGCGGTCATTTGGGCATTACGCTAGTGGCATCAGGATTGAAGAGCTCTTTATAGAGGGGGGGAAAGAGCATGTTAACCGTCTCTGGATGGAGCTGCTGGAAGGCCTGGAGCTCCTCTGTGTGGAGAGTGCACACAGCTGACAGTGTGGGGATCCGACTGATCAACTGCGGAAAAGAGGACAGAGGTACACTGGAATAAGGGTCACAGTGGGATAGTTCACCCAAAAACATTTTTTCCCCTCCATGGAACACAAAAGTAGGTGTTAGACAGAATGTAAGCTTCAGTCACCATTCACTCTCATTCAATGAAAAAATAAAAGATGCTGTCATCATTTCCCTTTGACTTCCACAGAGGCAAGAAAGTCTTATGAGTTTGGAAAGACATAACGGTGAGTAATTATGACAGAATTTAATTTATGGTTGAACTATTGCTTTAACATCATAAAAACAAAAACAAACAAAAATCTGTTTGGGTTATATCAGGGTGGTTTCAGATCAATTGCTGTTTGAAGGACACTAGAGACATACCTTGGCCAGCGCGTCCTCGTCCAGATGGTTCTTTTGCATGATGTGCTGCAGGGCAAAGTAGATTTTCTCTTGTAGCTTCTGCACTTTCCTCGGCTCCATTAACCACGGCCGGTCTGGAAACACAAGAGAGTCATCTATTAATATCTTTTTTTGTGGAAATACAGCAGGAACATTGAGAATTCTGCCATTATACAGTACTGTTCAAAAGTCTTAGGCACATAAGATATTTCACAAAAGCATTTGTCTTAAGATGGTTATTTATATCTTCAGCTTTAGTGTGTCAACTGGAAATATAAATGTTAGACTCCCAAACATTACTTTTGCAAACAAAAAAGATTAGGATAGAAGAACAGGGAGCCCTGCAACAGATGTCATGGACCCCACAAAGCCCCCCACTGAACATCGTGTCAGTCTGAGATTACATAAAGAGACAGAAGCAATTGAGACAGCCTAAATAGAAAGAAGAACTGTGGCGAATTCTCCAAGAAGCTTGGAACATCCTATCTGCCAACAACCAAGAAAAACTGTGTCCAGGTGTACCTAGGAGAATTAGTGCTGTTTTAAAGGCAAAGGTGGTCACACTGAATATTGATTTAGCTTTTTTATGTTTACTGGACTTTGTATGACATTAAGTGATAAATGAAAACTATTTATGTCATTAATTTTTGACATCCTCACTATGCAACATTTTTCACAAGTGTCTAAAACTTTTGCACAGTACTGTATGTACAGTAGCAATAAGATCAGTAAATTAAATTGACATTTATCGGACACTTTCATCCTAAGTGACTTGATATACATTAAGCTATAAATTTCATCAGTACAGTATGTGTTTCCTAGGAGTTGTACCCATGATCTTGGTGTTAGCTATTGCAATGCTTTACCAGTTGAGCTATAGGAACAGTTGACAATTGACAGGACTAAATGATTGATTTAGACACAATGCTCAATCAAGACTTTCTCTTCATGTCCCAACTGACACGAGATGATTTAGTTTCGGAGCTAACAGGCTAGTATTCAGGGGTTAGCAGGTTTGCAGTGAGGCCTGACCTGTAGAAATGAGCACTGCAGCAGAAAACAGGGCAATCTCCTCCTCTGTTAGCTGCAGTGAACACAGACTCTTAGCAAAGTCAAACACTGCACTGACCAGATCGTCACAGCCTGCAAGAAAAAGAGGGAGAAAAAGAATCAGCACATGTCATTTTACATTAATTTGTCAGTTAATGTGGTGTTTTTCATAAATTGAAGGTGAAGTATGTAATTTTTTCAATGTTCAATTCTCTGAAAAGTGTAAACACTGTGGCTTGATTCATCCATGGACAGTATGTTTGAAATTAGTTTTCTTCAGTTAAAATTACCATGTAATTTTAATTTAAATACTCCAAGTAGAGGTAACCTAACTAAATCAAGTAAACCCAACAAAATTTTACATGTAAAAATAAGTCAAAACTCTTTTAGTGATATGCTAGCTATGCTGGTGGAAAGCACAACTGAGTGCAACTTCATCATTATGCTATGGTTTATCCATTGAACAGTTGCTCAATGGATAAAACAATATGAAAATACTCAAAAGGTATGCTCAAGCTCCACTCTTTACCATGACGGTAACCCCCAAAACTATGCTCAAGCTCCACTCTTTACCATGACGGTAACCCCCAAAACTACAACATTCAAATATAAATAAAATTCTTCTTAATCTCAGCATAACAAAATATTAAAGACTAACAAGTCTCCCTCTTTATATTCCTCTTGCATAAAGACACATAAAATAACACTTAATTTTAACATTTACACTCCCTGTCGAGTCCTATGCAAAACATGCTGGGAACTAGAAATCCTCTGCCGAGTTTTAGTTAACCAAAATATTCATGTTGTCCCAACGCACATGGATTAAGTAAAGCTGTCAAGACACTTTTTAGCCGAATCAACGTTAATTTAAGTTCCCTTGGTTACCTGAATGTTTTGAGTAACGTGAACATGGGAGGATTGTGTAAAACTGACAATAGTGAAAGTTTTTTTTTTGTGTGTATGTGGCGCAACCAATGGCATGAGTTTGGGCCAGGGACTATCTGTTTGTTCGACCAGTGGAAGACAAGGTAGTGCTTAGGGGGAAAGCTGCTGGAAAACAATACAAAAGTTCAAACACAGAAATTACACACTTCACCTTTAATGTATAGCTAAAGTCATACAATGTATATACCATACATCTTTTCTTAAAAAATAAAAATAAAAAAAAAATGCAGAAATTGTAGAAGTGAAAGTTGTTGTACCCAGAGCTTTAAATATATGCATGCCTCCATATTTCCCCTCAAACAGAACCATGTTGTTTAGAGGGTTAAATGCCCGACACATTCTGACCAGCACAACTTCTAGACAACCTGTATGAGAAAGAGAAGTGTTAAGCTGGCTAATGTATTTTACTATAAAAAAAATAATAATATATATATATATTCACAGGACTACATTCTAATGATCAGTAAGCAAGCAGTAAAGAGTATTTAGAATATATTTATTGATAATTCAGATACACAGTCTCCATTCGTGAAAGTGGCGACCCAAGGTTGTTCCTCTCACCTGATTTCAGTAGTAATATCTGGTCGTTCTGGCAAAGCTCCATAAAGCCAGTGATGCGCTTAGCAAACTCGACCACATACTGAATGGCATGAGTGATCTGTATAGCACACTGCTGCCACAACATGTCCCGTGTCTGAAACAAACATACATAGACCTCATGGGTAAGCTTGTCATCAGTGTATTGTTCTGGCAAAATTAGTGCATCCTTCTGGAATTTGTTTATTAATAATTCTTTAATCGCTTATTTGGTAGACACATAGATTCTTGTTTCAAATATTGTTGTTTAAAATGACATAAAATGTATCCCTTAATCTTATTATCATAAAATCCTTCAATGTATACAAAAAGAAATATAAATATCCAGTAGGATTTTTACATTTAAATATAATTAATATTCATCAGTGAAGTGAAACCAAATAGAGTATACTTTGATATCTCCCTTTAATTTAGTTTAAAAAAAATAATACTTGAAATTTTATTACCAACTACTCATGGCAAGTTGCAACAAAAAAGACAGAATTTGTAGTTTTCCATTTATGATACGTCCTCACAGAGCACACAGAATACTGAAAATGTGATATCAGCAAATTGCTTTGTGCGCTCTGTAATTCTCCCCCTGTACAGAGAATCTTCATAGACACTATTTCAAAGGGCTTCTCGGTAATTACTCATAATCCATTTGACACAGGGAAATGAAGAGGGCTTGTACTACATCTGGCACCCTACTCTATTGTGCTTTGAGTGTTTGTTAGCTAAATCCGTTAGTGCTCTCTCTCTCTTTCTCTTTTTCTCTGTATCAGTGCAAAGGCTGGATAGGATCAGCTCTGGGGGGCTGAGATACTCTAATGAACTCTGATTTCAAGCGTGCAATCTGACAAAAAAAGTGGTAACTAAGCACGAACAAAGAGGAGTGAAAGAGTGAGGAATGAGAGTCAGCACTAGGTGCAAACGCATCTAAATAAATGTAAGACAAAGAACATGAAGAGGGGAGTGGGATAGAGGGACAGAGGAAGTGTTCTGCACGTAAAATGATCGAGGGAGTGACCTCACACCTTGCTTTGGTACATCTTGACCTCTTCGTAGGAGTGCGTCTGCCAGGCTAGCTGCTGTAGCTCCTCTGCTGTGTACTGACACGTCTCCAGGTGGGACTTTATGATGTTCTGTGCAATTCGGTCTGTTAATGAGAACAACCTAACGTTAAGCAGGGAATGACTGTCATTGAATATTAAATACAGTGCAACTAAAGTTAAATATTGCAGATATTTTTGTCACTATTTCTTCCAAACAAGGCAAACTTGTTGGTTAAAAAAATGTATTGCTATTTCATGTAAAAACAAAATGGCTTCAAGCCTTTGGCTGCTACCACACATACACATGAAAGTTAGGACACAATTGACTAAATTTAATTTTTTGATCTCAAAAAAAAAACTTTTTGATCCTAAGACTTATGCTTAACTGCTTCAAATGAGTTTTGTAGCCAAATGTAAATAGTACCATATGAATTTACTTTGAAAATATTATTTTGGTTGCAATATTTTTCAATGGATGCCTTGAACCAGATAGTGAAGAAAAAGCAGTCAATAAGTGCCAATTGGAACTCCTTAAATACCTCACAAAGTTGGTTGAGAGAATCTAAAGAGTGTATAAAGCTGTTATCTAGTTAAAGGGTGGCTACTTTGGTCACAACATAATTCCCATAGTTCCTTTTGTTATTTCATAATTTTTACAACTTTACTTTTATTCTAAAATGTGGTTAAGAAATAATAAAGAATGAGTAGGTGTGTCCAAACTTGATGGTACACTGATGGTGTACATGAATCATGCAACTCTAGGGCCTCTCACTGTCGATCATACCTAATTCCCCCATGGACACTCCAGGTGCTAGCTGGCTGTCTGGATAGGAGCCGTAGGTGAAAAGGTTGGGAACAGGGGTTAGATCATATATGGGTTCCTGTTTGATTTGCTTCATTCCAGTCATATCCAGTCCAGACTGATCTGGGCTGGGCTGGGTAGAGTCCATGCCGTAGTAGCCTCCGGGAGCACCATTCTGCTGACCCTTGGGCATGTCTATGACGTGACCATTGGCGTAAGTGCCTCCGATCTCGTGGTTGAGGGTGCTGAGGCCGTTGGTGAGGCTGGAGGAGTAAACACGGGAGAGGGCCTCCGCATCACCCGTCTGCTGCTGCCGCTGCTCCTGCAGCCTCTGCTGGTGCTTCTGAACCTCTGCATAGAGAGAGTCCCTCTGCTTCTTAGACATGCGGCCGAACTTAACAGCTGATGGGGAGAGGACAAATGAAAACGAATCAGTGTTATTATCATTAATTAAAACCTAAAAACTACATGAAAACATTTTCATTAAATGAAACAAAAATAAAAGCTAGTATAGTTGGAAAAACGAAAACAAAACGAAAATACATTTTCATTACTCCAAAACTAACTAAAATAAAATTGAAATTACCACAAATTAATTCTGATAAAATCTGCATTTATTAAACAGGAAAATGCCACTAGACAGTGAAAACACTAAACTGCCTTAGAAATGTAATACTGTTAAAAATGTAATGTTAAACATATTAGAAGCACCAACTTTGGCAGCGCTAAAATACTTAAACTAAAATAAAAACTAAATATACTGAAAAGCTAAAGCTAAACTAAAAATGAAAACTAACAGTTATAAAATAAAATCGAACGAAAATTAACTAAATTGAAAATAAAATAGAAATAAAAACTAAATACAAATTTCAAAACTATATAACACTTGACAAGACAAATGAAAACAAATAATGTTTAGGACACGTTTTAAAGTGGTTTACAAGATGATTAATCCATCTAGTCATCAAGCAGCTGACGAGTGTGAGTTTGTTTGTAAGGAAGAATATGATTTCTCTCACCATCCCGGGACATGCCCAGAGCCAGGCACTTTTGCAGTCGACAGTGCTGGCAGCGGTTGCGGTTCGTTCTGTCAATCAGGCAGTTGCGCTGACGGGGACACGAGTAGGAGGCGTTGTTCTGTTGACTGCGCCTAAAGAAACCCTACAGTGGACATGACAACAGAAGATTTAGATAGGATATATGCGGCCTATTGACAATCAAACCTACAGTTGCAATAAAAAAGGGCTTGAACCCTTGAATTTACCTTGATTTCTGCATTAACTGGTCATAAGATATGATCTGATCTATAACAAAGTCACAACAATCAGCCTACAGTGTTCCAAAAAAGGTATATATGGACCTTGGGATATATATATATATATATATATATATATATATATATATATATATATATATAAACCAAGCAGCATCTGCAAACAAATGATGCAAGACCTTTTCTTACAAATAACCTCACATTTCCACTTGGCTATTTTAGCAATTACTTTTAACCAACCAGTCCCAAGGTCCTTTATATGGCATATATGACCCTCAAGTTTACACAGGTGACCAAGCAGAGTAACCACAGGTATAGTTAATCACATTAACTTTGGATGTGTTTCATTAAGTTTGACAACCAGAAAGTTTCCAGATCAGTTTGTCTTATTTTTGAAAAACATGTCAATTATTTTATCATTTAAAACCTAACAAACTTCTTTTTGTGAAATGTTTTACGTAAAAAGTGTGCTTGTGCTTTCTTTATCTAAAATAAATGCCACTTGGTTTGATATTTTGTTATCTAATGCACAACCATTCATCCATGTTTAAGGATGACTTACAGTAAGTGTCTAAATACTTTTTGTGGCCACTGCATACTGTCTAAAATAACACAATAGTCAGTCCTAAATACAATCTTGAAACCAAGAGTTACATAAATGATTATGACATTTTTGCAAAGGCCATGGATTGCTAGAATTGATGGATGATTAACAAATACAAAGACAAATAGACTTTCCACTAACCTTACAGCCTTCACATGTGATGACTCCATAGTGGATGCCTGATGACTTGTCTCCACAGATTTTGCATGGTATGACTTCAATTTGGGCTGAAAAGAGACAAAAACTTTTGTTTGTTTGCTTGAAAAAGCCTGTGGGCTACACATTCGAGCCCCTCCCATGTGACACAATGACCACCTCGATTCAAAGGGTGATGTTGCCTTTAGAGCAGAACAGGATGTGCCTTTCTAATTTTTCTCAAGACATTTTGACATTTTGTAATCTGTGGTTTTTGAAAGACATGGATCATAGGACCTGCTGAGACACAGGAGTCAAACTAAGGCCAAAATCCTCAATGTATGTATGTTATGTTAATGTATGTTAAGGTTGTTTCTGCTTTCAGGTTCACAAGAAAAGTCGAATGAGTTAAATCTCTTACTTGAATAGGGGGCCAAGTGTACTTTTAAAAAAATAAAAAATCTCTTCTTTCATTAGCCATTTGAAATGTGATGTGTGTTATTTTTCCTATATATCCCAGTTTAATGTGCATAGACAACTGTAATTAAGCCATTCTTATTGATTTCCCTGAAAAGTGTAAACACTGTGGCTGGGGAGAGACGTTCTCATTCTAGAGAGCATTTTATTGGGCAAAAACTTTGTACGAGTCCCTGTTTGCAAGATGAGTCGTAAATACTTCTGTTGAAAGTTAATTTTCTTCAACTTTTAGGAGTGCACTATCATATAGATGGCTTCTATGCTATAATAATAGACAAAGAACTAAATGCCACAAAACTACAATTATAATTTCAAGGGTCATTAAACAATGTTTGCTTCAATCAGACATGAGTTTTCCTTGTTGAAAACAGCCATGCACAGCTACAAGGCCAAGTCAGGAGCAAGCTACACACTGAATTACATAACCAGAATATGTCAAGTAGATTAATGAGTAATTGAAAACAAAATACATGGTCGTGAGGCTCATCTTCAAACTTTCCTTCTCTGGCATGTGCCACTAGGAAATTAAACAAGATAAAAGGCAGAAAAAATGAGAAAAAGAGACAGAGAGGAAGACAGAGGGAGAAACCCATCACCCTGCTGAGACTGCATACTCACAATAAAGAGATTAGCCACCCAATCTAATCCTAAATTATTTCTCCACATGCTTGTTCCCCTACTTGCAACTGGCTTATCTGATGCAGCAATTCTCAATTAATCTTTCCTCACTCAAATACAAATTCACTTCTGCCTGTAAAGACATAGAAGAATGTACGAAAAAAGCACAAATGCAACATATTCCTTTCCGTAGGGTACTTCCAGGAGTTTGTGCGCTTATGGCTTATTTTTTCATGTACATTTGTATTTTTTTTTTTTTTTTTTTTATTTAGGCAAAAATTTTGGACCAAAGGGACTCCCACTTAGTACAAATAGCATGATAATGAATCAAATACAAACCAACGGCAGTCTCGGATGCAATTCTGAGAGCCCTGTACTCAGTACTCTGAAAACTGGAGTCCTGAAGACTATGAAAACTCAGCACTCTCAAAAAAATATTAGCTCTCCTCACCATAATATTAAATTCAAAGTTTATTTATCAAATGTGCAACAATACAGCTGCAGCAATACTTTTTGGCAATTGAATGTCTTGTTCTATGAGCCCACCATTAAAATCATACGTTTTAGGCCACATCCACAATAATCTGTTAAAGTGTAAAAATGTCGTTTTCAGTTTCCTAACGTCATTGTTATCCAAAGTATGCAGTTATGGAGAGTGTTTTTTTTCTCTCAAAAGTTTACAATTGTAGGTGGAGGAAAATGCCGTTCTCGTGTGTATGAGAGCTGCAGACTTAACGAAATGAATGCCTTATTTGAAACGAAAATATATTCGTGTTGACGTGGACTTAGACAAAAATAAACGATACAAGAAAAGTAGTAGATAAGTAAAAAATAAAAAAAGCAAAGGAACCAGAAGTATAGCACGTCAAGTAATATATATATATATATATATATATATATATATATATATAAATATATATGTATATATATATATATATATATATATATATATAATTCAGTAAATATATATACTGATATAATAAAGTTAATACTGTATGGCCATATAAAGTAGTATGAGCAAATTTTAGCTGTGTGACATTAAAGGATGTCAAAAAAAGAAAAACAAACAAACAAGAAAAAAACACAGATAGAAATCCACTAATAACTGAAACTACAGGGTAATAATTGTACGTACAATATTCCTCAAAGACTTCTATGCAAGTACCTGTCAATGCTTTTTTTTTTTTTTATAAACTGTGAAGTCAAAATAATTTTCTCTGGAAATTGACAGTATGCCTTAGATGGTTTCGGTCAAGCTTAACTTATTGAACCAGTAACATTCCTTAAATGTTGTATTAAGCACACAGAGCTAAGATATAATCACAATATTAATTTACACACTTTTTTACCCTTAAACATAAATTAAGAACCACAAAACCATCTCTAAGCAATGAATCACAATCAAATTGTTCTACTTCTGAAATTCTTTGTTAATAGATTTACATGTATGATTCATTGTCTCCTTAGTATGTACTAAATAAATAAATGAAATGTTTTATTTATTGTACACAAAAAATAAAAAAAATAAAAAATGAAACAATGGGCTCAAAAAACCTGAAATGCTTTCTTACCTACAACATCTGTCTTCATTTTCAGACAGAAGCACTGCAGTTGCAAATACACACCTGACTCGAGACTGCAGTGTGAAGCTCAGGGGTTTGTAAGTGTGAGTGCATCTCTGGTTGTGTATGTGCGTGTGCTGTTAATCTGACTGTGAGAATATAGGCTGACTAGTGTGGATATGACAGGATGAATATTGTATGTTGCAGAGTTTAATGAGTGTAATGTATTCATACTGTGTGCTGCTTACGTCTATGTTTGTACATCCGCTTTGTTCAACATTATTTGCAACTGTGCTTTTGTGCAATAGGTATTATGTGTGAAAAGTTGATGTGTATTGGAAATGTAATGAGATTAACACACACACACACACACACACACACACACACACACACACACACACACACACACACATCCAGTACATTGACTAATGTTGCCTGTTTAAGCTGTGGCTAGTCAGTGCTGTAGCTCTTCCTGTCTAATTCTAGCCCACTAGATTTAAGCTACAGTGTCTGTGGGTTTGGCGGTTATGGGGGTGGGTATACGAGCTCAATGACCCTTAGCTACAGACAGCACAAGCAAGGTCGTTCCCATAGCAATGTCACCTTGAGTCAATTGATTGTCCCCATTCTGGTCTATGAAAATGGAAGCACTATGAGTAACTGCAGCCATGTGTGTTGCTAAAATTGTGTGCAAACACTGCAGTAACATTCTTGGAAGATAATTTCAGTGTTCCACTGGTTTAGAATACTGTAAATGCAACACATTCTTTCAACTAGTATATTTCCAAAAAGAGACAGGGAAAGAAAAAGACAAGGAAAGAGAAAGACTATGGCCCCTTCAATAATTTAGAGTTTATTATGTGGTAGTTTATTATGCAGAATATCTGGTAGAATTCAAGTCTCTCATCCAACAGACTTCTCCAGTTCACTGTGGGAACTCCCCTGCATTTAAAAGGGTTCCAACCCTTTTTGACCAGTGAAATGAGACGACTTTCTCAGGCGTAAAAATTATTTTTATTCAGATTGATTCACTAATAAATCATTCAGAGCGATTTTTGAACCATTTTGACATTCATTGACAAGAACCAATGGTTGAAGAGAGCCGGTATACTACGGCAGTACCGGCAACGATGATAAAATTACGTCACCGTAGAATATTAAGGTGTTGATATGAATCCTCCATACATTCACATAATTATGTGACTCCATTAGGCATTTCATTAGGCAAAACTAGTTTAATTGATTTTAAGGCAATGATATTGCCATCTCCAGTTCACATATAGTAAAATATTTTAAAATAGAGCTATAACCAGAAAAAACTAGCACACCCTGTCCTTTTTTCAAGGTCAAATAATGGAGCATGGCGTTTTCAGCATGATCCATCAAGTCATGGGTGCTCTGTTGAATGTGCTGGTATTCTAAATCAGGGTAGAAAATTTACAGGCTTTTTGTGTAGTAACAAGGAGTGTGAGTTCTGAGCGATTGGCCCCAGTTTCAGAACACTGGACCGGTTCCTCTCATGACCCACTTTGACCAGTGCCAGAGCCAAACTGGGTCAAATGAGCATAGAGGCCTGAACCAGCAGTGAACACATTTAAACACAAAACAGTATGGTAAACACTGCTTTACCCTTAAACTGCACACAACAGGCATCATATTATTTATAGCACTTTAAAAGCAGGGCACAGATAGGCCATGGCTATATTGACTGATGATAGTGAAAGCCATGTTTTGTGTGTATGGCAAATAAAACTAACAAAATTTAATGAGACACGGTTTATGTTTAAAAAATGTCAAACTAATTGAAGGTATATCCTCCAAAAACAAGTCTAATTTAATTATTAAGTAATTTAATAAGACTTTTATAAAAGTATAAATCTTCAATGTAATTTTATAAATCTTTTTTATGATGTTTAGATATTTCTACTAGAAAACAAGACAAAAACTGTGTTTTTCATGTTTGTATTAATTCATTTAATTACTAACATCTAAGGCAGAATTAAAAATGTTAGATAACTTGTTAGCAAAAGGAATATAATTGGATAAATTGCAGGTAGAATTCGAGATATATTGAATTTGATGATTGGAATTTGTTTGTTTGAGAGTTTAAATGGTTTGTGGGTTGTGTATGAGAGTTTTTGGTCTGAATGAATATTTTGGATGTGTCTGTTTGTGTATTAGAATGGCCACAGGGCCTGTGTGTGTAGACCTGTCATATGAAATAAGGAGACGTCCGTGTCTGTGTCACTGTTGCCAGGACGACCACAGCCTCCCTGGGTTTGTGGGTAGGAGGCCTGTATAGTCTGCCTGTCAGAGCAATCATCCACACCACCATGACATTCCAACAGGACATGATGTCATCGCCACCTCTACCAATACAACAACACAGCACATTTGTCATTGTCTTACCTATTCTAATTTTACTTTCATAAAGGATTACAAACCTAAAAGGACGAGATAAATCCTCTCAAATATGCAAATAGGAAAAACCTAGAGGGATGTTAGTGCTGGAATTAACTACCCCTTCAGATGCTAAAATCTTAGTGCTGCTAAAACCATGACAGATTTGCAAATTCCTTTTTTATTTAACGTTATCAAGAAGCGTGCATTTTGTATCTGTTGAAACCCCATCAATGCAGAACCAACGAATCAGAATTAGTGTATACATAGTTTATATGCATAAATGACGCTATTATTGAGTTAAAACAAGCATGTGCTTGTTCTTGCAGACTGCAAGGTTCCTTGCCCCTGACTGTCCACGGTTACGCATAAGGGTTAGGCCTATCAGAGGGTTACATAAGAGAGGGAGTGCAGTGCTGGTGATTCCATAGTTAAGAGGAGCTCAGCCCTGTAGATTTAGCCAAGAATGGACAGGAGCTGCAGAATATCGCACATGCTCGTCTAACAGTTAGCAATAGCAGCTTAGCACACTCAAGCCACTAACTGAATGTGGAGAAAATGTTTTATACACAGTGGTCCCAAAATGTATTTGGACACTATTAGATGCTTAAGCCACACATACAAATTTATGAATGTCATTGCATTAGATATATAATGATGTTAGACCTTTCTCAGAACCAACAGCACTTTTCTAAGCCATTTTTGCAATTCCTTTTAACCAGCTGGTCTCAAGGTGATTATTAATGGTTGTCAGTTCTCCTCATGTTCACACAAGTGTCCAGACAGAGTAACCACAGATGAACATGTTTCACTAACGTTTGACAATCAGAAAGTGTCAAAAAACTTTTGGTCTTAATTTTGAATGTAAAATCTACATTCTTTTTGTGAAATGCTTTGCTTAAAAAATTTGCAATATTTCTTTAAAATAAATGGTAATTGGTTTGATATTTTGTCATATAATAGAAAGCCATTCAAACATTTTTAAATGTGGCTTAAGTGTCCAAATATTTTTGGGCCAATTGTGGGACTTTAAGAGATTAATTTGTATATGTGAAAGAGGGAGTCACTTACACACTCACTCACTCACTCACTGGGGGCACGTGGATTGTATAATTGATTCCTAATGATATAAATCTCTTTTCTGTCCCAGGAGATGTTCCCTGTCTCTCTAAATAGTTCTTTAATTAGCTTCCTTAAAGTGGATATGAGCACCCCTGCAACTTAATTTGTTATTACACATGCACACCCATACACACTGGAGAACACCGATAAATAGCCTATTTGGCATCAATGCCACAGCTGTCAAGTCAGTTGTCTGGGTGACAAATGTGTACCAAGATGGTTCACAATACAATCATTTTGTTATTCATCATTTAGAGTTTCACTGACTTTTACGTGGCAGCTGTGTATTTTGAAAAAGTTGTAAGTTTACACTGAAGTACAGCATTTGGTCTTACTGATTTTTTTTATTTTATATTTTAAACAAGCAGGTGGTACACTGATTGGTAAACCAAAATAGCAACAATATTTAAGGAGGTTATTATTATTATTATTTTTTATTATAATGTTTTGGGTTTTCTAATTTCTGATATGTTTTCAACTTTAAAACATAGCTTTGTGCATCAAATTATTAAAGCCCATGTCTTTACAGTATGTTAGCAGTAACGTACGTACTGTAAATAGTTAAAGTTCTGTCATCATTTACTACCCTCATGTTTTTCCAAACCCGTATGACTTTTATTTATTATGTGGGACACAAAGGGTGATGTTAAGTAGCATGTTAGCCTCAGTCACCATTCACTTTTATTGCATCTTGTTTTTCTCAATACAATGAAAGTGAATGGTGACTGAGGCTAACATTCTGCCAATCTCCTTTTGTGTTCCATGGAAGAAAGAAAAAGTCATATGGGTTTGGAAAAACATGAGTGTGAGTAAATTTAATCAGATGTGTTACTTGTTCTGAAAAGTTTGAGAACCACTGATCTAGAATTTTCTTCTTGTCTAGGAATGTTACTATTTTTGTTTGTATTAATTCGACTGAGATGTGATTTTTGTCAGTTACTTCAACGATACCCTGCAACCTTGTTTGCGGCATTACATCAGGTGACTAGATTGATAATTGATGATGTCTTTAATTTTAGCCTCCAGAAGAAGGGACATTTAAAGTGTGTGTTGTAAATCTTGCCTGTATGCATTTGATAAGATGTTGTTTTGTCACCTGGCAGCCGGCCCAAACATATTCTAAAACCTTGTTGGGATGTGCTAAACAGTCATACTAATACATTGTGTAGGTGGGAGATTATCTTCAGCACACACACACTTGTGAGCATGTCAACAATCCATGTCCCTATAGTACAGACAAGAACAGACACACGCATACTCAAAATGGCATGAGACATGGCAGTGTACTGTATGAGGAACTGACCATCTATTGCAGACAAACTGACATGTATGTTTGAAGAGGCAGGGGTGAGCTTGGGTGAGAGGGTAATTGTAATTACAGGTTGTCAACATTAGGTGTCACATTGTACAGATTTACAGGGGCCTATGTGGTAGTGATTGCAAACTGTAGACCAAGGGGGCAGCCTGTGACAGCATGTGGTGTTCATCCATGTTTTACATCATTTGCTTCAGGGAAGGACTTTGAGATAAAGGCCACAGGCACATACTAAACAGCCTTTACTGTCAGCAACATTTGCATCCTGAATCTAGCATTGATCCAACTGTGTATTGCTAAGAAAATAATTAGGAGAATTCCAAAGGGGAATAGAACAGATATCCAATTTTAGATATTTCAGACATCCTGCAATATATTAATAGTTAACTTAAAACTTAACATATTCAAGCTTCAAACACAACAGCTTCATCAGCCACTGCATACGTCTGATACGCCTGCAGCAACCAAAAATCCCCTTGGACAGCCTCTTGGCTCACTGATATAATCCTTGACATGGAATCCACATCATTATGTTTCTTGTACGTCATTTTAATAAGCTAATTATTATCTCTGTGTATTGTTTTGAACTCCAGGATCTATTAATGTTCCATCTAAATGCAATTACTCTGTGTCCTGTGACACTATGTGTCCTTGCATGGCAAAGTGCACTGTTATTTTGTGAATTTTCAGTCCCAGCACATCTATTAAAATTAATGGATGAGACAGTTCTCCTAAAGAGAATTGAATGAGGCTTTGGGTGCATTTTAGGTCACTTTGTATGGTACACCAGTAGCAAGTCTTTTTAGGAGATAAGTGGGGGACCATTTAAAGCACACATTATTTAGCAGAGATGGGCCACTTCTTTTAAAATGAATGGGAGAAATTGAAATGCTCAACCAAGGAGCTCTGAGCGCCCAACGGTCAACGGATGTATAAAGGAAATCCTGCCTTACAGTTAAAAGAGCCAATCACCTTTTAGATACAGACATCACCTGTCAATCAACTCTAGAATGCGCATGCGCATTAGCTATACAAGCTGGGAAAATTTTGTTATTTAACGTAATATGAGGTAAAGAATCACATTTTATGATTCCAGTATTGTCAGATTTTATTGCTGATTTGAAATATGTTCTTTGATCGTAATCTTGACCAACCGTTTTTTAGATTTTGGTCTTTCTCCATTCAAGTAGATAGAGGCTGCACTGGCATGACTGGAAATAGCCTCCCAAGAGCGTTCCTAAAATGGCTGACAGTGGACTGACTTGCTAGAAAGACTTTGTTTAAAGGTGCACTCAGTAATTTTTTCCCAATTAAAAAAGTTTTACTCCTAAAGAAATGAACTGTAATATTGAAACATATGTATAAAATCATGACCACTCACATGAGATGAGGACTCTAGTCTTATCAGTAACCTTATAAAAACTGTTTTATTCTGCATGGGGCAGAGGTGCCCTCGTGGGGGCTGCCATTTTAGAATCACATGACCAGCTGAATACCACTCGCTTAATCTCAGTAACAGTCTTGTTATTGGACACTTTCACTCTTGGATGAAATTAATCATGGCTGATTGTGAATAGTGAATTTCTACAATGGCATCTGTAACTGAAAACTTTTGATTTTGAATGATGCAACATCCACACCACTAGGTTTCACTGTAAGTCCAAGATGACACGAGCAAAAGTTACTGAGTGCACCTTTAATTATTCTGATTTGATCTGTTAATTTTTGCTTTTTATAGGATGAAGGTAAAGGCTAACATCTCGGCTTCAAATGCTTCAAACCCCCTTCCCCCAGTACACACCGGCCGTCTGTGCATCTGTATGCATGTGTGAACAAGAGAGTGAGAAAGAGAAAGAAAAACATTCCCAAACCATCTCCCCCCTCTACCGTATGTCTATGTGTAGTGTATATGAGTGAGCTCTTATATGTCAGAAGGGCACAGAGGTGCTGGGGTTATTTCTCTGGTGCAGTGCATTTGTTGATGATGCTGCAGGCATTTCCCCATTGGCTTGTCATCAGCTGTGCCAGACTCAGGCATCTTTGATCTGAGACGTGATTGGTTGCCTCACTGAGGCTACAGAAGGGGACATACTGGCACACATCCAGCATTTGAAGTATATAAAGTAACATATCTGAAACTATAGAATGCTACACTACATATTCTGTAGTGATCAGCCCCTGCAGTATTTTAATTAGAACATATATGTTCTACAAAATGTATTAGAAAGAGACAGCAGTAAAACATCAGCAATAGTACAGTGAAATATGAACAGACTCATATGTATACAGTATGCACTCAACTGTATTTATATATACAGTTAAGTTATATAACTATATATACAGTTAAGTGCGTAACTGATATTTATTATATGTACTTATAATATATGTAAAAAGCATCAAGAAATTGTGTAGTGGTAGTCATGGTACTGTGGGTGTAACCGTTTACAAGGGACAAAAGGACTTGCACTCCTTATTGAGAGAATCACTCCATCAGTCTGACCTTCATGACCTGCCTGTCCTCCACCAACACAACCTCATTGACCTCGTCAACCTTTGAGCTTTCCTTTAAGAAACTGTGAGTGTCTGTGTGTGTATGCTGGAATGAACAAGTACAAGTGTTTTTCTCTCTGACAAGCCATCTGCCTAGACAGGAAAAAGATCGCTGCTTCTGTAGTGGCTTCTTTATTACAGTACAGTCTCAAACAATATGCTTTATCAGTTCAAAACAGATATAAAAAATATCAAAACAGTCAAATTGCTCAGTTCTCTTCAGATTTACTGACATTTTGTATCTATTGGTTATCATTCATTGATGTATCCTTTGAGCTTTTTACATGGTTGGTTGTTTTGTGCATGCAGGTTGTTTCTAGTTGAAAGAGCTTGCACAAATTTTCTGTAGCATGCCGAGGCTTTATGGAGCGGACTGTCACTGTAGCCCTATGGCTTATGTGAGTTTGTGTGTGTTTGGTGTAAACTGTTAAAGTGGGTTAGTAAGTCATTCAGCCTAAGGGTAGCATCGCCATGTTATATCTGGGTGTTTGGACAGTGTCCTCTCTCACTCTTCTCTCTTCAGAATTACATAATCCTACATGATTGGTGGAAGGATGTACTGTATTATTTTAAATATAAATATAGATGTGCTTTAATGTAGAAGACAGCTTTTTAAGAGAACGTACCTAATCTAAAGGACAAAACATACTATGCACAAGTACGTGAACGCAGACGTTTCTAGCTATGCAAGATCGATTTTGTGCATTGTTCCAAAATGTGTCAGGCTGCAACTCATAACACAACGCAAGTATGCGTTCTCAAGGTTGCCTCAAGAGGCGCTATAGCGGACATTAGCGGGAACTGTCAACTTTTACAGTGAGTTTTCTCTAAGTCAGCTACTGTCATGGCGTAGTGTGACAAGTCTCTAGTTCTCTTCAGGAAGGAGGAAGTGGAAGCCGGTTAAACAATCCAATGTAAGGCTTTATTCACACATAAACTAATGCTTTTCAGCACAACACCAAACACACATGATCACGGCTTCGTGCATCTCTCTCTCCCCTCCGGCGGTCTGGATTGCCCTTTTATCACCCTTCAGCTCTCACTGCAACACAAAACAGTTGTTAGAGATAATTTCCCACAGGTTTCAATCCTTACCGCTCTTCCTCTCCCGGCCTCGCTCTCTACAGACGTCGCTCGGCCATGCCCACATCACCACACGGAGCAACAATTTGAAGAGAATACACCTGAGCAAACCACCTCAGTCAAGTTTAATAGCACAGACTTTTGACGATAACTCTATCTCCTCCTTAAGTACTGAGGATTGCTACTGCTACAGTTTTGCAAGAATGCATGTTATCAATGTTCAACCACACAGTGCGTTGGCAACGTGTCAGCTAAGCACTCGTACCTGCCCACGCATAGTATATTACTGGCCTAATGTAACAGAATACAGCATGATTTAAAAAAATTGCAGAAATATATTTTACATCATACACAAGTAAAGGTCAATTATTGTTACTTCAGTACAATCAGAAAAGCTTTTTGATTTTACTGTATTTAAAGATTAGAATTTCTTGGGCACAGTTTTAAATGGTTAAAGCATTAAAGGGGTCATAACTAGACCTTTTTATTATTTGAATATGTTCCTTGAAGTTCACTTATAAAGTCGATAAAAATTTTTGCACAAAAAACAGTCATATCTTTGTAAAACATGATAATATTTCACCCCCATTATGGCCCTCTGTGAAACACGCTCGGTTTTGGTGCTGGTCCTCCTTTAAGACTTGACAGTAAATGCCAACTTTTATAATTGGCTCTCTGCTATCGACTGATCTGCTCTCTACTTGCCATCTCACTGCTCACTGCTACTGGGCAGGGCTACGGAAGTGATAAGGTAAAATATGCATTGATATATTATTGTGGAGGCAGTCAGATGCAAATATCTACCACAGTGTGACATCACAATGTGGAGGAAGTAGAGAACGAGTCGTTTTGGCAGCTTGGTTTCAACAAATTATCTTTTTGCAGTGAGGAGGAAGTTTTGAGTTCTGAAACTTACAGTATGTTTTTATAGTACATTGACCACTTATGTCAAAAGATCAAGGAAAAATGTATTCCTCATGTCATGACCCCTTTAAATAATACTATATTCAATTAGAATATTAATATTCTATAAAACATATGCCAATTCTTGAGTGCTTTCTGCAACTAACATGATTCTGATATGAGTACACTTTAAATGAAATCGAAGAAGTGTCATTTTTGGCCAAAATGAAGGTGTTTTGAGTACATTTCGGCGGTACATAACAGCTCGCCAGTGCAAACATTTAGGAAAACTTTGCATCGGCTGTAACACCCTCTTACTGCCATTGGTCCACATCATTGGTACGATGACCTTGAGCTCAGTGAACACACTGGCGTGCAGAGGTATTTGCAAGCTGGTGCACATTAACCTACATTTGTACGACTGTTCGCATAGAGATATGTCATGCGATTTTTTTGTTTAAAAAAAAGAGTATCTACTCAAATACTCTTAAGTGCCCATTCACTCTGTTGTTTGATATACTGCTTCACTCATGCTGTCTGCGGCCGAATGCCATTCACACATCTGCCCAATGTAAGATATACCTATCCTCATTCTTTTGTCTGTAATCTGCCCATTAACACTCTTTTATACACCCATCTTTGCAGTAGTATCAGTGTCATCATAAAATACAATATCAGTGTAATTGGCACATATTATGGCCGTGTATAGCATGTTAGTGCATTAGCGCTATGAATGCAAAGGTAAACAACAAATACACATTATCTACTGCATATACGTATACTACTTTTAATCATCAATGAGAAGTTCAAACAGCTTCTTTTACTGATCTAGTGTGAATTCTACTCACAGAATGAGGCATGAAGTCATTGAAAACACATTTTAATGTCACATTAGTTAAGGTTTTACACGTAGTCTTGATCATCCTCATATTTAAATGTACATCTTAACGCCTGTCCCAGTGTGAATGTTTGGAAACATTATGTCGTTGCTCAGCTGTTTCGAAATTCTTTTTGGCTCTAAACAAAGAATGAAGAAGCTCAGATAGCTGTGAAACGTTTACATATAAACGCTTTAGGATATGATACTTTTTCTAACATATATTGTATGAGAAAATCTGGGGCTGTCAGCAGCTAAATGGTAAAATTGGCCTGATATTCACTAAAATGCCTATGCTCTCTAAATATTGGTATCTAGTAGTTTGTGTGTATGCGCTGTATGCCTCTTTACGGCTTTCCTCTCAGGACGGGATGGTAATAGCTCGCCTTAGGCCACAATTTAATTCCATGTAACGAGGTCCTTCACTAAAGTGGCCCCAGGAGCCCCTCTCTGAAAGAAGCAAATTGATCACAAAGACAATCTAAGGGCCTCTCTTCACCTGAGAGTGCAGTCTCTCCATCTCACTCGTCTCTCTTCTCCATCTCCCTTGATCATTCCATCTCAGTATCCTTATCTGTCTTAAGCTTTCTTTAAGATCTCTCCTGCTCTTCTTCTAAATCTCTTCGAGGGCCTCTATTTCAAAAGCTTACACAAACAGTTATTTGCTTTTTTTTATTTTTTATTTTCTCTGTTTCACTCAACACGACGCTCCTAAATGTAATTTTCTTAGAGGCTTCCTAAAACAGATATAATCACCTTAGTATGCTTTTCAAATCTGGTTATGAGAGTTTGCTGTGTAAGAGCATGCATGCAGTCAGGGCCCTTAAACACACATGAGGTCAGCTCTGTGCATGGTGTAATGGATCCGAGGTAATTGGATTTCTTTGTGTATATGTGGGTTTTCTACATTCCACTAAATGGACATGTACTGTACGTCTTGACATGTATGGCTAAACAAGTCTGTGTAAACAGACTGAAGTACGTGGAAACTAACTGTGAGCAGTGTGCATACAAACTCATACATCACAGAAAGAGAGAGCTCCACTCTAGATCCGATTTCTGTGTTACATAACCATGTGTTTTCATTCTCTCTAAAGCATAAGACTATGTTTCTCTTTCTCCTGTGTGCCTGAGGTGGAACAGTGCACCTTTCAGCACAAAGTTCCTTTTTGGACACAATATATCATGCTGCAAGATGTTAAAACCTTACAAACAAAAAGACATGAAATTCATACTGTATGTTCAGGTAGTATATATTGCATTCAATATGCAACATTGTTGTGATGTTGTTAGAGAATTGTCTCCAATGTCAATGTTTTTTAAAGATAAGGATGCATAAAGCTCCCCAGACCCCTCCTGCACCATATCAAAATCCCCAGGTGCCACTGTCTAAAGCACACATTACTGAATGAATGGACACCTAGTGAAGGCGAGACCAGTTGAAGAGAGCTAATAAAACCAACAAGCTGCAAAGCAGAGAAAACATGCAGAGATGACACTGCAACAATACCGCAGGGAGGGTAAAAAACAAATGCACATGTTTAGCCTTACAGTTCAGTCTCTCTTCAAGCTACTCATGCACACTGAACCATCTCAAACAAGGACTCAGCAAACAGATGACACACTCTAGTCTGCACATTCTCAGTCAAAACTAAGATGCTTTTACAAAAACACTGCTGGGGATCAAAGCCAACACTGTCACACTCTAAAACAGATGTCAAGACACACTATCTGCTTGACATTATGCAGTTACCTAGAATGAAAATTTTACCTCTGATCTCAGTATGTATAATACGAGTAGTTTGCCCCCTCAAAATTTAAAGTTTAATAGAATAAAGAACGCAACTCAATGAATGGATTAGGTTTGTGCTGGCTGTGCAACTCAGTTTGTGCGTCACTTTAGGAGATTACATCTTCTGCTTTTCTTTGCGAAATCTTTCCCAGGTTGCATAAGTACAAGGCATTAGTCAGCAAATTAGAAAAGAAAAAACTACAAACTACTTGTACAGCTACAACTGATCATATGATATTAGTACCGATACAAATCTGGGCTTCAAACAGAAAGACAGGACCAAAATGAAATTGACGGCACTGATGAAAACAATGTGGTGAAATTTCGATACATAAAACCGCAACCCTGTCTTGTAGTTTTCCAGTCAGAAATGTTGTCTGCTGCTGCTGTTCTGGGTGCTTGAAAACTCTTTCTGAAATTAAAAACATCAGCAAATGTTCGGTCCTTTATCTGGAGTAACACATCAGCATATGTGAAAAAAAGAATTTCACTGTATATGTGCAAATGTATAATGTGTGATAAATAAATTAAATTATAATTATTAATTATAATTATGTTTTAGGTGAATACATTAAAGTTTCTATCGGCACACTTGATGCTTTTGTTTTCATTTTAACTTATAGAATGGGTTTCTATTATTTCACATTAAAATTGTATTGTTGATTTATTTCATTTTACACACAATACATAGAAATAATGGCTCTGTTATTGACAGTTGTATGTAGTTATTGTTGGCCTACTGCATATTTAGAGATTTAAAGGAGTTTGCAATGTACACTGCATAATTCATGTCTGTGATGAGGTTATGTGGACAGTGGCAGTCAAACAAACAATGTTGTTATTGATCTTACTCCTACCTGCAACTGCAAAAAACAAAAACAAAAACAAAAAACACTTACATTCACAATCTGGAAAAACAACACTTAAGTAAAGACAAGTAATCAGCTGGGACTTACAAACATACAGTACATAGGATAAATGTTTTGAGTGGATCATACTGTACACAGTTATAGTACAGTATACACACAGTTTAATATGTTAGTTAACAGTAGAAATAGAGCTCATGGTTGAGCGGGCCATGCATATTGATCCAACTCTTCAGCAAGCTAAGCCACGCAACATCAAGCAGGCCGATGGAGAGATGGCCTCTCACTCTGGGAGCCAATGTGATGCTAAAAGCTATTGGCATTGGGAGTTCATGCGTAACTCTGTCTCTTTTTGTGTCTATGGCTCAGAGTTTCAGGGGTGCAGCCTGGAGTGAGATGAGCCTGGACAAAGCAACAAGGTAATCCAGTACGGAATTCACACCCAGATCTGGAATAAATGCAGACCAGATACTGTATGTCTCCTTGCTGTAGTTTTAAAAACAAACAAACAAACAAACAACAAACAACAAACAACACATACAATCTGTGTATATGCTGTGAGTGTAGTGTGTGTGCAAACTCAGTTTGAATGTGATCTGCGTGTGACAGAGTTGTGGGAAAACTAACACCAGCCCTGAAGCAGCACTGCACACTGAAATGGAGAAGATGAGATTTGGAACGGATGTGGATCTAGAGTTACTAGATTGAGTACCACAGTCCATCAGATATATGCATTGGAACCCATGCAAGTCCAACTCCGATCAATGAAGCAATCTGATAAATGTTTTGACCAATAGAACACATCTCTGTGTACACAACTAACACCCTCAAACACACAACAACAAACCAGTGCTTTAGTGACATGTTGGGCATGGGCACTATAAAAGAATTGAATGCCTTCGGTATTTTATGATAATTTTCTACCTCTAATAAAACCAGTTTTCCCACTATGAATGTTTACAAAATCAGCACAGATGATACAAATTACTATCCACTATGTTTTAGATATATTTAATATATATATAAAAATTAACAATAGCTGTCAAACATTATCTGTGTTCTCCTTAAAAATCCCAACATGAAGGGAAAAGCTTTCTGACTATCAGTATAGTACACAGATCAGCCACAACATTAAAACCACCTGCCTAATATTGTATAGGTCCCCCTTGTACCGCAAAAATTCTGAGATGCTATTCTTCTCACCACAGTTGTAAAGAGTGGTTATCTGAGTTACCGTAGACTACCGTGAAAATCCCATGAGATCAGTTCAATTCAGTTCAGTGACTTTATTATCCACAATGTTGAAATTTGTCTTCGGCTTCACCATACACAATAAAAACACCAACACATCACATAAAACAGCATAAAAAACATAAATATAATCCATTAAAAGTATACCCTCTTCAGGCATATTCAAATACCTACCCACATATTTACACACATATACAACTACACGTTTAATAATCTGACTGCTGTTGGCACAAATTACATCTGATACACATTCTTGATAGCCCGCGGTTGCCTAAAACGCCTCCCTGAGGGTAATAACTGAAAGTGACTGTGTAGAGGATGGGTAAGATCCTCTATAATCACCAAAGCTTTTTGTTTTACTTTGGATATAAATATATCGTTTAGCTGCCTCTGTGTCTTACCTACAATTTTATTTGCTACATTAACAACTTTAGACAACTTTGCTTTGTTTTTTACACTCAGGTTTCCATACCACATGGTCATATGGAAAAACATAATGCTTTCCACGAGATACTTGTAAACAATTTCTAAAATGTCTTTACTTACAACAAAGTGGTTTAACCTCCTAATAAGATGCAGTCTCTGCATGGCTTTTTTTTTTTTAAATAATCTGTATACTCAGTAAAATTAAGATGACTATCTATACATGTTCCCAGATATTTAAAACTGCAAGCTATTTCTACAGGGTGCGCACCAAGTTTTAAAGGTTCAACTTGTTCAGAGATTTCCTGCTTCTTGCTTGAACCAAATAATTATTTGGTTTTATTCATATTAATCTCAAGTGCACACAACCGACACCAATTCTGGAGGGAATTAACGTGATTATAATAAAGATCATCAGTTACAGAAATACTCAAACCAGCCCACCTGGCACCAACAATCATGTCATGGTCCAAAACACTGAGATACATTTTTTAGCCCATTCTGATGGTTGATGTGAACATTAACTGAAGCCCTGACCCGTATCCGCATGATTTTATGCACTGCTGCCACACGATTGGCTGATTAGATAATAGCATGGATGATTGTTGGTGCCAGACCGGCTGGTTTGAGTATTTCTGTAACTGCTGATCTCCTGGGATTTTCACACACAAAGGTCTCTAGAATTTACTCCGAATGGTGCCAAAAACAAAAAACATCCAGTGAGCGGCAGTTCTGTGGATGGAAACACCTTGTTGATGACAGAGGTCAATAGAGAATGGCCAGACTGGTTTGAACTGACAAAGACTACGGTAACTCAGATAACCGCTCTGTACAACTGTGGTGAGAAGAATAGCATCTCAGAATTTTTGCGGCACGAGTGGGACCTACACAATATTAGGCAGGTGGTTTTAATGTTATGGCTGATCAGTGTATATTTAAGATGTCTAATATTGACAGAACTGCATTTGCTGAATGGGGCAATCACACTGATACACTGATCATAAACAAACATGAAGCGTAAATATATGGTAATTAACACCCACACTAGCAATAATAAATAAATAGTCTAAAGTGCACTGTTACAATCTGTAAATCAGAGATCAGTGAAAGATTTATTTAATTTTGTCATCACAAAAGAAACTCTCATGAGCTGCCGAGATTAACAAAATGTAGGGTATAATAATAAAAAGCTAAATAAAAAAAAAAAAAGAAGCAAAAACTTTCATCCAATCAATTAAAGTAGAAAATGGGAATCACTGGATTGCAAAACACTGATAGGTCAAGTGATAAATAATAATTTTCTGACATAGCCTAATGCCCAACGATTAACCGGCAAACTTCAAAAACTATTACATGTTTTTAGAAGATTGTAAGAAATTTGTTTTGTTCATCTAAATTACCTCAAGACTAAGTGGTTGAACTGGTATTGGAAAGCATGATGAGGCCCGCGGGGCAGGCCGATGTCAGACAGGGCACTCAGGCCGGGTTCGGTTAGGGGCCTCCGATGCTGATGTAATTCTTTCTGACACGGTCCTTTGGGGCATGGAGAGAGACAAGCAGGGAGGTGCTCTGGGCCGTGTATAGTTTGTGACACAGAGATGCAGAAAAAGTGTTTGTGGCGTTTCCCATGGCAAGTGCACTTATCAGACACTTTAAGAGCGGATCTTAAAGTTTGTCCGTGCAAGAGTGAAAAAGATAGCGGCCCTACATAGAAATATGATTAATAGCTAACACAGACGCAGACATTATAGTCAGAGTAAAATAGACAGGTTTTACTTTTAAAAATATCCACATTCAGCATCGAAAAGTTTTAGTAGCCTATGGTAAACAAACTCGTGTAGGCCTTATTGTCGAAATGTAATGCGTGTATTGTGGAACGTATAGTTGTTTAGATGTTTTTGTTTTTTTTTAGGCTAGGGCCTATATAACGAAAACGATCGAATAACGAAAATAATAGAAAACTGTTTAGAATGGGAAAATATATTACTTTGAATCAAGCGCCTTAATTGGAGCAAAATAATTCAATTTAGATTGTAGCTCAACATCAGTAGCCTAGTTCTTCTATTTTCCAACGATCTGAATCTTATTTGTGCAATTACAAAAAAACTCAATGGACTGTAAATATCGTTATTATTATTATTATTATTATTATTATTACGTTATTAGCTGATTAAAAATATCAGCCTTTATCTAAAGTATGAAACAAAACTTTTTAATAGGCTAACAGTTTTGTTTTTATCAGCACAATATAAACACGAAATATGCATTTTAATAAGTAGGCCTACTGAAGTGCGCTGACAGTGGCGATAAACGAATAATATTATATTAAGTAAATTACAAGCCACACTTCATCTTTTTTTTTTTTTTTTTTTACACTACAGTTTTTGCACTTTACTGTTCAATTCTGCCGGGGTTTTTTTTATTCTCTAAAAGTCGACAAATACGTAACATTTTTTTTTAAATCCAGTATCCAGTCCATTAGTTTGCAGGTGTAAATGCAACAAGCGTGAAGACTGGAAGAGGGAAAGCGCGCGCTGCTCCAATGCGCGAGTGAACTCGGGTCGCTCGGACATTGGTGCTGCACTTCGACGCTTTCAGCGAGCAGCGGCACCTGACTGACGGAAATGGGTCAGTAGAACGCATGACACAAACCCTTCTTTACCCACACCGTGGAGGTCTGCCTTAAGATACTACTCACCTAAAAAGAGCCTGACATATCTCAATCTTTCTCAAAACTAGAGCACAAGCCTCAAAGTAGGCTACGTAGCCTAACTGAACATTTTCGGTGTTAAGTTTTTAGGCTCGTATAAATACAATTCCACTCTTTAGGAAAGTTGGAGGGGAGATGTTGTCCATAGATAAAACAACTGGCTGAGGACGTCGCGTGGACTTCATAAACATGAGACTGGGAATGATGTGCGGCTTATTTCTCTGTGGAAGTCTTCTGCTTGTGTAGCTATGGTCAAAACCCTGAATATGAAGTTATGCAGTTGATGACGTGACAAATTATCCATATGTTAATTCATCTAACAAATGTATACAGTATTGTGTACGCATGGACCCCTCAAAGCCCCATGAACAAAGTATTACTTCAAAGAAAGAAAGAAAAAAAGAAATAAAGAAACAGCACCAGGATGGAAAACTGTGCGGACTGAACCCTACTTCATTATTCAAATGAGCTGTCAAAAACAGTTGTATTCCTACCTCGCATAGTGATGGCGACTCGCTCCCGAACGCGCAGTCATGAAGGAACAAACATAAACCAGAGTAAAACAAAACACAAGATCCTCGGTGATGATGAAGTTTCGTCTCGTCAACGTTAGAACGGGAGACGGCTGTGCAAAACCATTCCAGAGGTGCGCGTGAAGCGGGCGAGAGCGAGCGGCGCGGTGGTCGGACTCTTCAGTTGTGCGGTAAGGCCAGCATGCGGGTTTTCACATGACATCTGCGAGCGCATATACCCAGTGGAGGTTTTCACTGCCTCCACGAGCGCAGGAGAGAGCGCACGGCAAGCTGACAGGAGCCCGGATTGGACTGACACTTTTCGCTCCGCCCACTTTCCAGTGTCTTCAGTCATTAAGTTGTGTTAAGCAGACAGTCAGACCATTTTCGGGCTGCGCGTATGCGGACAAGACACTGGTGCTTATGGCAAGAGTTCGCACACAGCCGACGCAGCGCACGTCAAAGTGACTAGTGAAGTCTCTAGAAAACCTTAAAAAAGAAGAAAAAACACTTCTCGCACCTGTCATGTTTTTTTTTTAATTTTTTTATTTATTTTTTTTTTTTTTTACTTTCCATTTGCTTTTATTATTATTATTATTATTATTATTATTATTATTACAACTACTACTACTACTACTACTACTATTAACCTATAGTAGGCTAGTAGGAGTAGTAGTAGAAGCAGCAGCAGTTCTAGTAGGCAAGGTGAAGTAATGTTCATATTGTAATTTAAAGAGATGGATTGCGCTGTAGCCTACTGCATGACTGGACATACAGAAACTGAGAAAAAAAATGTGAGGATATGATGTCAAGTTAGTTTGTAAAATGCAGGCAAAACTTTAAAGATAGACATATTTGGTGTTGGTGAAATACATGCTTATTACATCTAATGAATTGTGTAATAATACAAGTTTAATGCATATCTATCAATAATAAATAGCCTACATATAAAACTAATTCTGATATTCACATTTTGACATGTGATTGATGAGAAGACACCAGCTAGAGAGCAAACAGCCTTTAAAGACACACAACATTAGCCTACTTTCGGTCCTTTGACCAGAATTCACAAATATGAAGACTATATCCTTTCATTTAAAGGTTAAGAAAATGTTTTGAGAATAATATTTCTGTTATATTTCTGGCATGTTATTGATGGGCAACGTGGGCAACATTTTAAAAAGTAAATTTTACTGTTTACAATGATAAATATGATGATCTGGCCAGTAAGGATGGATCTGTCAGGCGTTTGATTCAGATGCAGTACTTGAGGTAAACAGATGCCAAATATCTGGTAACTTGTATTGGTTAAAGGTTTCTTTACAGTGCAAATAATGACTTATATGGCCTAATTTAAATGATTTATTTTTTACACAAACTGCTAAGTGTATAACGTTGGGCTCAATAAATAATTTAGTTAATTCACCATAAATCAGTAATTCATTAGGGGTCATCTACTCTATCAATTTAAATAGCAAATAGCTCAGGAGAGTGTGAAATTGTGTAGGGGGAGGTGGAGACAGAGACAGTGCCATAGACCCATACAGGGAAAGGCAGAGACTAACTGCCTAAAGCACATCACCACTGACCTACATTTCTTTTCTTTTTTTTTCTTCTCTTTTTATTTTCCATTTCCCCTGTATGAACAAACTCATAATTGTGATGTAATGACAAAAAGCAAGCATGACAATAAAGCCAGACTGGTCCACTGGAGACTGTAAGGCACTGTCCTGGAGTGACAACACTGTTTTTGAACAAAAAGCTTTTTTTTCGTGGCTATTCAAAGGGCTGAGTGTTGTAAAAAGAAATACATGTAACCTGTGAAGTGGAATAGATAGGTTAAAGGGCACGTAACCTTTCTGAAATCAACATACAATATTTGTATTTTAACAAGGTTTTTCATGTACTATGCTGCCTGAAATGTGAGACACATGGTCAGATTATTAACTGATATGTGTATTTTTACAAGGTTTTAGATAGACAACAGAACTACTGGAATAAATTAATGATGCAAAGATGGATACAGCCATATGGTGTCTGAAAAATGGTTAAGTTTCAAACATTTGGCACTGTACAGAGGCTTAATAAAGCGTAGTGCTTAGTGCATCCCCTCTTCTTTCTTCTCTCATTTCTTCTCTCCATTGTATTTGCTTTTGTAACATACTACTGTCAAATAGAATGTCTAAACTGTGATATTATTTCTCATATTGCTCCTCACAAATGACTAAATATTGGTCATTATTTTTGAGAGAGGGATGCTGAAGTCTAAAGACAGAATCATTAAAAGAGTTGATAGATATCTCTGGTTTTAAAGTTTAAAGCATATTTATCAGAGGTGTGTAGTAACGAAGTACAAATACTTCGTTACTGTACTTATGTACAGTTTATTTTTTTCCATATTTGTACTTGAGTATAAATATTTTTTTGGACTTTTACTTTCACTTCACTACATTTTGAAGAGAAAATTGATAGTTTTACTCTGATACATTTCTTTAGACCCTTTCGTTACTTTGCGACATAACACCCCCCAAAAATAACAGCTGTACATGCAAAAATGCGTGCAGATCGGCGATAGAGGTGTGATTCGTTGAAAGAATCATTTGAGTCGAATCTTTTTAATTTGATTCCTTTGAACTGAACAAAAAGATTCAAAAAGTGGTCTGAATGATTCGTTTTGCAAATCATGAATCTGAATCAAAATCATAAGCGAAGCGCGTTCCAGATTACGCGTTCCGTCGTCTGTCTCCTCTGGGGAAGACAAGAAACTGCTCATGTAAGTTTAAATTTGTTTTTTGACTAATTAATTTGATAAGTTTAGGCTTAAATATTATGAAAGCTGTTAAATAATGAAGTTATGTGCGATCAGTCTCCTGCCTTTTCAGGAGAAATGTTCATATAAGTCAATCACATGCGTTCACATTTTACATTTATATTTTACATGAATATTTACTGTACCAGTGCTCATGAAAATGTCCAACCATATTTATTTTTATATTTTATGAAGATGGATGAATGGTCTTTGCCTAAGCAAAACTAGTTTTCTGGTGGTTGCAAAAGTGTTATATTTGCTGTGGAGCACATTTATGCTACAGTATGTGGTAACTAGGGTTTTCAGGATGGTTGCTAGGGCATGCTATGCAGTTGTCAAGGTGCTCTGCTGTGTATTTTAGCGCATTGCTACAGTATGTGGTTGCCAGGTTGTTACTATGCTGTTGCTATGTTGTTTTCTGTGTTTTTAGCACATTGCTCTGCAGTTGCCCGGGTGTTCTAGGTGGTTGTCAAGTTGTTGCTATGCTGTTGTTAAGTTGTTTTAACTCTGTTTTTAGCACATTGTTATGCAGTTGCCAGGGTGTTCTGGGTGGTTGCTGGGTGGTTGCTTATTGGCTTATTGGCCAAAATGAAAAGAGCCCACCCCCACAATTCTCTGTTCTGTTCACTAATATGACTCAACTCCCCCCTTCAGTGTTCCAATTTTTATGGACTGTGGTGTTCACTGACACTCATCCCATAAATATGATCATTCTGATGTGACTTGAATGCGCCACTAAAGGGATAGTTTGTTTAAAAATTAAAATTCTCTCATAATTTTCTCTCCCTCGTTCGATCCTGGATGTGTTTGACTTTTATTTTTTTTCTGGAGAACACAATCAAAAAAAGATTTTCAGAAGAATATTGCGACTATGTAGGTCAATTCAATGTAAGTGAATAGTGGCCAGACCTTTGAAGCTCCAAAAAGCACATAAATGTAGCATAAGAATAATCCATAAGACTCCAGTGGTTTCATCAATGTCTTCTGAACGGATCCAATTGGTTTTGGGTGAGAACAGACCAAAATATAACTCCTTTTTCGACTATAAATCTTGACATTAGCAGTCTCGTTGGCGATCAGGATTTCAAGCTGGATTACACTTGCTATAGTGCCACCTAGGGCTCTGCGCATGCATCAAGCACTAGAAAGTGAAATCGAGCTTGAAATCATGATCATGCCTAGTGATTGCAATGGCAAGATATAAAATATAAAAATGAGTTACAAATTGGTTTGTTTTCACACAAAACCAACTGAATCTCTTCAGATGACATGGATTTAACCACTGTAGTAATATGGATTACTTTATGCTCCCTTAATGTGCTTTTTGTAGCTTGATATGTCTGGCCACCATTAACTTGCATTGAATTGACCTATTGAGCTGAAATATTCTTCTAAAAATCTTTGTATGTGTTCTGCAGATGAAATTAAGTCAAACACATTTGGGATGACATGAGGGTGAGTAATTGATGAGCACCACCAATCAAATAAGTTGCCATGGGTTTAATGAACTGTTCCATAATTTATGCAATTTACTTGTACTTTTGATACTTAAGTAAATTTAATACCAGTTACTTTAATACTTTTACTTAAGTCGTTTTCTCATGTGCTACTTTAACTTTTACTTGAGTCAATTTCCATGAAGGTAACTTTACTTTTACTCAAGTATGACAAATGGATACTTTATACAACACTGATATTTATGCAACTCCTTTGTCCTTGAATCGACCATCAAGAAGTTAACTTACATATAATTGGATAACTTTCCATTGAAAATAAAAATTAGGGCACTATTTCTCAAAGGGATTCCACTTAGCTCTCAAATGACAAATGCCTTTATATTGTGCTATGAAAACAAGCAGGTGTTTTTGTAAGAGAACATTTTACTGAGACATTGATTTATTAACATATAGGCCCTACAGAACATGAGACCTTTTTTTTTCTTTTTTTTTTACATGTGAATGAAAGCTTTGGTGAATGTGTTTGTGTTGCATTTAAATGTCTTTTCCATCCCTGTTCAACATGATATTTAGGTATGTAGATCAGAGTTCAGTAGATAATTGTCTCCTCTTCCAATTCTGCATGTCAAATGTCAACATGCTGAATCTCAGGCACAATCCTTGCTGTGGTAATGAGAGAGAAAGAGAATGACATTGGCTTTCAGAGAGAAAGTGAGAGAGAAAGAGAGAGATAGACAGAGGGGAAAATACACTTGAGAAATTTACAGAAAGATACCACAAGTGACAGAGGCAATTTTCTGGTAAAAAATTACTTCATCATAATTTCAATCCCAAAAAGAATTGGAAAGAAAGCCCTGAAGGAGCCAAGCCGTGTCACCTTGAAAAATGGCAGTGGAAAAGATCACTAAACTTCTCTCACACACAGATACACAGACACAGAAACACACACACACACACACACACACACACACACACACACACACACACACACACACACACACACACATACGTTGGTGCGGCTATCATTATGAGGACTCTCCATAGACATAATGATTTTTATACTGTACGAACTATAGATTCTATCCCCTAACCCTAAACCTAACCCTCACAAAAACTTTCTGCATTTTTACATTTTCAAAAAAACATTGTTTAGTATGTTTTTTAGCGATTTGAATTATGGTGACACTAGAAATGTCCTCATAAACCACATTTATAGCATAATAGCCTTGTAATTACCAATTTATAACCTAAAAAAATGTCCTCGTAAACCACCCAAACCCACCAACACACACATGCATACCCACACACACATGCATGTATTCACACATATTATATTCAAATATAAACAAGTACGTGCAATCAAAACAAATTAAATATATAAAATTATTTTATCAATTTTTTTACTACACTGCTGCTACAATTTTCTCTTAGTAAATACTATTTATTCCATAAATCATAACATTATAAACCCTGAGAAGTGTCTAATCAAGAACATGTTAAAACTTTAATATAAGTTGATAAGTTTTGCACACTAATAAATGATCAGCTCTAAGGAATCATTTCAGCTGGATGTCAAAATGCCCCAAAGAAAGCCAAAGGGACTGAATTATAATTTTATTGTGAAACTAATAAAGTTGGAGCCCATCTCATCTGTATCAGCAAGTAATAAGCAGACTTCTCATCAAAGCTCTTAATAAGACCAATCGTGCAAAAATATCACATCCTTCCCATCAACACAGTACAGAAGTCTGCCAATCAGTTGATTTTAATTGGATTTTTTTCTTAATCCATGATTTTTTTTACTCCTTCACTCTTCCAACAAAGCTATTAAGATATTAAATCTAATGTTACATTGAGTGTGTAGGGTTTTTATATGACACATTAGAATATCCTCATTTGCCCCAAGGCAAACTCTCGAAATAATTTTTCCTGCTGATTTAGTTTCCAGAGCTTAATAAATGATGATGTTGGAGTTGTTGAGTGAGGCATTGTAAAAATTTGTACAGAAACATTGTTTTTACGAGCCTTGCCTTTGAAAACATTGATCAAGAATCGCTGTTAACAATCAGGTTTACTAAGGGTACGTTTACACGACAACGATGTACTAAAAGCGGAAAAGTTTTTCCTTTGCGTTTTTGAAAAGTTTCGCATAAAGACGACAACGTTGTCAAAACGATCCCAGTTCACACGTATCCGTGAAAATGACTAAAAATACTGTATTATGCATGCCAGCCCAGTAGTTGGCGATGTCATTGTAAAGAAACACTCAGGAAGACTCGCAAACTTGAGTGAAAATTAAGATGCCATTTATTTGATGAATATAAAACAGAAATGTAATGTCTCTCCTTGGCGTAAGCCCCGTCTGGCGGTCCGAAGAAGTTGTACTCGGAACCGTCACATCCTGCCGGAGATAGGAGGCAGGGGTGAGGAGCCTACCCCCGTGCAGGTCGGGACTCAACTGGTGGTGGTGGGGTGATGGAGGCTGCCGCGTTAGCACACTGAAACAGCAATGTGATAGATTGTGAGCAGACTTATAAAACACTGGCTTACATGTGATTGGCTAGGAGTTAGCTAGCTAATGGTGTGAAGATGTATAGCTGCTAGTCTTCCCGCTAGAACTACGCTGCGCTTACATTTCCACAGAGTGGTGAATACAAACAATGAAGATGGTGAAAGCATCGAGCAATTTTGTCTGGACAGACAATGAGGTTGCTTTATTACTACAATTACTTTGCTAGAGAAGCATCAATAAACTCAAAATCTTGAGCAGCACTACAGTCCTGTAGTCTGCCATTGTAGTTTTGAATGTCTCGGGCATTGTTTTGAAGTACTCGTGCGCATGCCTATAGACTGAACACGAAATACGCGTGCGCATGATGTCATCGTTTTCACAAATTCGCGTTTTTGTATGTTTACACGGAGACGATAACGGCATCGTTTTCAAAAACTTGCACTTTGAAACCCGTTTTCAAAAGTTTGCGTTTTCAGGCCCCAAAACGCCGTTGTCGTGTGTACCTTTAACAACCAAAACGCATAAAAAGTTTTCAGTTTTTAGTTGAAAACGTCATGTAAACGGCCCCTAAAATGGCACAATTATCTTATCAGTTTCTGTCTAATCAGTAATGTATCTCAAAGCATTGGACAAAATGCTACACTACACTAGCTGCCATTAGGATGCTATCTGGCCAAGGCAGTTCCTTGGGTATTACTTTAAAATCTACTAAATTAGTACCAAGCACTTATAAAACAAAAGTCAGCAAGCCACGATTTTGTTTTGTACTCTGTAAAAAAGTGAAACTGTACTCATTCTGTCATTAGTTACTCAACCCTATGTCGTTCCAAACCCTTATGACTTTCTTTCTTCCTTGGAATGCAAAAGTAGTTGTTAGACAAAATGTTAAAAACCTTAGTCACCATTCACTTTCATTGTATGGAAAAAAGATGCAATAATACTGAATTGTTACTGAGGCCGACGTTTTGCCTATAACATCAACTTTTGTTTTCCACTGACGAAAGAAAATCATATGGGTTTGGAACCACATGAGGGTGAGTAAATGATGACATAATTTAATTAGGGAGCTATCCCTTTAAAGAGATATTTTATACCTGATCTGACCCTAAAAAATTACTTTTATTGATGTAACCTAACATAGTCAGGTTAATTCCACTATATTATTGTAAACAATATTTTTGATTTGAATAAACTAGTTAGTTAATTCAAATGATACTACATGAAGCACAATTTAGGTTACCTGACAAAACATTTGCTCCAATGTATTGAAACTCCCTGTCAAATTCAAATCCTCATTTGTTGTAGTTAGACTCCTCTAAAGGGAGCAGATTCTGTGTCAAAGCGTGACCTTTATGTCCTACATAAAGTCCAAGTTCAAACAAATCGACACTTCTCAGAACTTCTTAGTCTACCACATATACTGTACACACCATTAACTTAACATCCCTTATTCATCCACAGACATAACTCCCAGTTAATATTTCACAACTACATATTTGATTAGTGCAATCATTTTTTAGCAACCATTATCCCAAATTGGCTTTTTCAATTTCTGAATCTGAACGGGACAGATCTAATGGGAGAGACCCTCACCTCTCTACACCCCCCCAAAGGATGGTGGAAGTGTCTGATGAGGAGAGGCTAATGGCTGCAGTGTAGTCACCTCTGGGGCTGAAGACTGATGTCAGAGGGGTTGAGGTAATGGAACATGCGCCTGCAGTAACTGAATTATTCACTCGATCCTTACGAAAGCCACTGATGCAATATACACTACTGCACAAAAGCACACACACACACACACACACACACACACACACACACACACACACACACACACACACTGGCTATCTGGAGTAAGACTAACTTTCTCCTCTCTGATGATCAACTTGCTGTCATATTCACATTTTCAAAGACTTTCTCTCTTTTTTACATCCCATTATTCACTTTGATGTCTGTCAGTAATCTCCCCTGAACATTTGTACATAGTTCCACAGATTGTCACCGTTCAACGCAACACATTCCTAGGCTTCTGGCGGATGACCAATCCAAATCTTCTGGCATCACTTTAAACAAAACACAACACCATTATGGATTCTAGCACTATTTCCTCCCTCCTTTCTTCTTTTCCTCATGAAAAACAGATTAAGTTAATGAATTGGTGGGCATCTTGCCTATGCAAGCCGATAGTTAGGCTATGTAGACAAATAAAGTAGCTTTACAATACAAGAGCAGAGACAGACACAAAGGAGAGGCTGCATAGCTTGCCTATTGTTCCACTCTGAGAGTATAGAAAGGCTTACAGACTGCTGGTCTCGCGAGCCAAACAGGAAACAAAGGTGAACTTGTTGCCAGTGTTAGGGAGAAATTACAGTAGTGTTGGGATTCTTGTAGGGATGTGTGGAAAAGGGGGGCAACAGACTCATAAACGCAGACAGAGACACATTTATAATAGCAAACCTCAGAGTGCGGGTGACAGCTTGGACCGTTGGAGGGATTACAGGTTTTTTTGAGGAAGTCAAATTCTGTGAGAGCCATAGCCGGAGGAGGATGATGATGATGAAGATGATGGTGATTGATGTCTTCATTTGATAATCTTTGATGTAGATATCGTACAAGAAGTGGCAAATGCGTTGGTGATGCAACAGTGGTACAACAGTTCCTGAATATCAGTAGTGACTAAAGAAAAAACAATAATGCATCTAGAATTGGGACACTTCATCATTTATCAAAAGGATCAGGTGACATATCCACATCCAGGCATATCCACATCAGGCCCATCCATTCAGTTCTCTAAGACCATATTTACACCTGCTGTTACAGGAATAGTTAATCCAAAAATGAAAACTGTCTTATCATTTACTCACCCTCATGCCAACCCAGATGTGTGACATTCTTTCTTCTGCTGAACACAAAAAGAGATTTATAGAAGAATATTTCAGTAGGTCTGTACAATGCAGACCATACAGAGTGTATGGTGACCAAAACTTTGTAGCTCCAAAAAGCACATAAAGGCAGCATAAAATTTATTCATAAGATTCCAGTGGTTTAATCCATGTCTTCTGAAGCGATCTAATCGGTTTTGGTTGAGAAAAGACCAAAATATTATCCTTCCTCATGGAAGGAAAGGATTTATAGTATTTTTACTATAAATCTGACATCAGATCGTTGAAATCATGATCGTGCCTAGAGGCTGCAATGGCATGATGTACGGTACAGTGAAAAAGGGGTAACATTTTGGTCTGTTCTCACCCAAAACCAATTGGATTGCTACAGAAGACATGGACTAAACAACTGGAGTAATATGGATTACTTTATGCTGTCTTTATGTGCTTTTCGTAGCGTTAACATTTTGGTCACCATTTACTTTCATTGTATGCATTGTATGATGCATTTTGGGTGATGTTTTGGGATCTTACACCCATAACAAATGACCTTTGCCCTCTGACAATTGTCACCATGTCTGAAACCTGTCAGAAATCACAGTGAAGGGGGTTAAGCCACAGTTGGGGCCCACCAGAGACTGGGGTCTTGCATTATCCTCTTTACGTCTGCACAGTCAATGCGTCACAATTTAAGAAGTTTAATCTTAAAAAGAGAACTATACAGTGGAAGTATACACTGGGGTGTTTGGGGGGAATGGTGAGTGCCATGTGTGTGTTGGCAATGACAAAGATGGTGGAGCGGACTGGGGGTTGGGGGTGGGGTGGGCTTCTGTTTTTAACTCCTCCTTTCCTCTCAGGCCTGGCTGGCTTAATCCTGAGTCTAGGAGAGGGATTACTGGGACCATACCAACATCTCAAAACAGGCAGTAATACCACACACATCCAAGATTATGTATAAAAGCAGTTTAGGCGTATGATGGCTATAGAAATATTATAATCTGCTGGGTGATAATGATCTTTTGTACACAATTAGAGGATGCTCAAAACACAGAAGCATGTAAACATGCAAACAAACGTAGAGACACTTGAACAGTTGAGTTCAGAGATATTGCATTTGTTCTTGTGATAATTAATCTTTTCCTCAACACTATTCCTGGTAAAATTTTAGCAGGTTTATTGAGCAGTGGCAGGTCTTATATATTGCAAGTTGTTGGAATGACTATGTGTTTTAGTGGAACAACAAACCGCATATTTTTCTCCATAACTCAAATTCATCATTTGCATAAAAACTCTGTGTTTGTTTTTGCATGCGTCTTCCTCCCCCTCTCTGTAATGCTGTCACCTTTGACTGCTAGGCAGATCATTTGTCATCTGAATTTGTCTTTGTCTCAGCTGAGGTAGAATTGTTAATCTTTAAGGATTGCAACAACTCTAACAACTGTGTGTGTATGGGGGGGGGGGGGGGGTATAATAAAGAGACTGGGAAAATTACTCAGCTTTCTTATTGAAACAAACTATACATGCACGTTTATAATGTCTAGCTGACTCACTAGAATAATAGCACCGAATTTGACATTTTTGATATTACAAACATGACAAATGGTGTGATAACTGGAATAAACAAATTTGTGACATCATACGAAATTATTTTTCAAGTGAAAATGTGTTCATAATCTTGTCATGTCTCCTGCTGTAGCTATTTACTGAGATTGTGTGTTTGTGTGTGTGTGTGTGTGTGTGTGTGTGTGTGTGTGTCTGGGGGGGGGGGGGGGGGGCAGCTCCATATGTAGGGGATGTAAGCTTTTATTTCAATGCTATTATGTCTGCTTTAATGTATGTCTCAAAAGCACACACACTTTTGTCTGATTCTGTATGCTGTCTGGACTCAGAAACAGCTTTTTACACACACATGCATACACAAAAATGTACATGCACACGTGCACAAACACACAGACAAATACACATTAGCACAGTCCAACTGACTCATTCAATACCAAAAGAAACCGAGTGCGGAAAAGAGAAACCTCTTTGACAGTGTCAGTCTGGTTCCTTTATGCTTAATCTGAAAAAACAGAGACAAGATGTGCTCTTCTGGAGACTATGTTTGAACGTAATGAGACACGTGACCAGAACTGAGAAGCAATTTTGTTTTGCATCATTTTGGTACCTACTACTAACTCTACTAAAAGAGTTAGTAGTTTGCTGGGGGGTTTTTTTGTTGAAAAAAAATGCCATATCTTCAGCCTGTATGCTTGATTTTCTTTTTTGACTAAAACTTACTTCCCACCCATATCTGTGGATGAACTTTGAATCCCTCTCTTTTCATTGTCTCTGCCTTTCAGAGTGTACAGTAAAGTTTCATTGGCATGATTCCTGCCAAAGCACATACAGTACTTATTGTGCTGAAACACACAATGTTGAAAAATAAATAAGATGAAGTAAATTAAGAGAAGAAGGAAATGGAGGGGAAAATAAAAGAAAGGGACAAGATTTAAATTAATTCCCAATTTTATTTTGTTTGAATTTAAACACAAAATATGCTGTATACAAAATGTGTGGTATATTGTATATGGTACATTTATATTATATCTCATTGTTATATTCTTTCTCTTCCACCCCACTTCACTCTGCCTTTTCTTCCTCCACTCTCTTACATTTCCCAACTCCACTCTCGCTCCCTCTCCACGCGTGTGTGTGTGAATGGAATGATGGCTGTAACAGTGGGATGTAGGTCATCAGGGCAGCTTGGCTGGCTCAGGTCTAGACTCAGTCTTCAGGGCATGATGTCACAGAATTGTGCACATTGACCAGCACAGTCAAAACTCTGGTGCACACACATAGTGTACAGACACTCGCACTCAAAGATGATTTGATAAGCCTTCATACAGTGCAAAACATTAGCCACGCTGCTTGCACTGTCTGATCTGACAAAATGTCATTAAAATGCCATGTGATGATATTTACATTAAGATGGGGCAACTTGGGATCTTAATAGCTTCAGAAAGAGCCATTGAAATTTAGTATGAATGCAACTATATATCCTAGATTTGGTGATGGAACTGTGTAGTTTTGTGAAGAACCACAGAATGCTCATACACAGAACAAACACACATACACTCCCCCAAAACCCCAGGTGAGGCACAGAAAAACATGAGTGAAGGGTGTGTGCACTGTATAAAGGTGCAGGCCCGAGAGTATTTGCACTATGCTCATGCATCTCTCAAACACACTCTACCACACACACCACACCAATGCCAGTCTTACCACTATACATGTTATTCCTGATGCAGCACAGAAAAAAATGGAGAAATAGATATTTAAGATTACTTGCAACAAGTTCACCTACTGTATATGCAATTCTGGTAATAAATGTTTGACAAAAATGCCTGCATTTACATTTTGCCCTGGGGCTGGCAAAACATATAGGCTAAGTATTTTGTAACAGAACTGTGTTAAATGATTTTTTTTTTTCATAAATGAAAGTCATACTTTTTACTCTCAAACTGAGATGAGTTAAGCCCATTCTGAATTCAGTTTCAATAACTGCGTGACTTAATTTGTTAAATCCCCATTATCACTGTAGCTCAGACCACTGCAGCTCCACCCATTATTATCATCATGGCCTCCTCCATCAATGCTTGTCACACTTAATATAATTCTGTAAGCTCAGTCAGTGCAGTTAGTGGATGCAACATGTATTCACTTCACCCAGAAAATGATTTGTGGACAGAGAGTGAGGTATAGCTCTCAGGTTCACCCTTCATTATCACTGCACGATTATTTCCTTTGCTATTGTAATTGTGATATTCAGTTAGATGTTTATATATATTAAAATACTTATTTTGTTTAGTGCAACTACATGCCATATTCTTTATGTGGGCTATGCATCAAAACAAGCTGAGAACTGTGAATTGCATTATGATTTTAATTGCATGAAAAACAAAGTGTTCACATTTTGTATAAATTATACATAGTATAATTTAGATAGTGAGCATTACTGATATGTCTTTAGACTAATTTAAACACCTCTGATTTGCTTTTGCATTCATGCACACAATGGCCCCAAAAAATTTTGTAAATGGTAAAGTTTGGCGCAATGGGAGTACACCTAAATGGAATGCTGTAATTTACACTTTTCACAAAAATGTACACTGGCGGCCAAAAGTTTGGAACGATGTACAGATTTTGCTGTTTTGGAAGGAAATTGGTACTTTATTTCACCAAAGTGGCATTCAACTGATCACAATGTATAGTAAGGACATTACTGATGTAAAAAACAGCACCATCACTATTTGAAAAAAGTCATTTTTGATCAAATCTAGACAGGCCCATTTCCAGCAGCCATCACTCCAACATATTATCCCTGAGTAATCATGCTAAATTGCTAATTTGGTTCAAGAAAATCAATTGCCATTATATCAAACACAGCTGAAAGCTATTTTGTTTGTTAAATGAAGCTTAAAATTGTCTTTGTTTTTGTTTTTGAGTTGCCTCAGTGCAATAGACTGGCATGTCTTAAGGTCAATATTAGGTAAAAAATGGCAAAAAAGAAACAGCTTTTTCTAGAAACTCGTCAGTCAATCATTGTTTTGAGGAATGAAGGCTATACAATGCTTGAAATTGCCAAAAAACTGAAGATTTCATACAAAGGTGTTCACTACAGTCTTCAAAGACAAAGGACAACTGACTCTAACAAGGACAGAAAGAGAAGTGGAAAGCCAGATGTACAACTAAACAAGAGGATAAGTACACCAGAGTATCTAGTTTGAGAAACTTCATGGTTACAGGTGTAACCTCCCTTCCCTGATGGAGGGAACGAGACGTTGTGTCGATGTAGTGACACTAGGGGTCACTCTTGGGAGCCCGAGACACCTCTGGTCTTTGATAAAAGGCCAATGAAAACTGGCGAGTGGTATTTGCATGCCACTCCCCCGGACATACGGGTATAAAAGGAGCTGGTATGCAACCACTCATTCAGGTTTTATGCTGAGGAGCTGATATAAGGTCCGGCCATTTCAGCAGGTAGTTCAGCATTGTGGCAGGAGGGACACAACGTTTCATTCCCTCCATCAGGGAACGGAGGTTACACCAGTGACCATGACGTTCCCTATCTGTCACTCACTCGACGTTGTGTCGATGTAGTGACACTAGGGGTCCCTATATGAAACGCCACAACTGGCTGAACTGTGTTACGTGAACTGCCGGTGTGTGGTGGGCAGACTGCTGTGTGCCTCATAGCCAGCACACCAGGTCGACACGTAACCTCCCCCAACATAGTTATGAGTGTCGAACGGCCCTTTTTGGTGACAAGTCGACTACCCAAAGATAGAGACAGGCTTAACCCAGTCGTGGCTTTTTTTCCCCTTCTCTTTTTCCACTCCCTAAAAAAGAAGGGGGATTATCCGACTGGGCCGCCAAGTCTAGTCGGGGGGTGTCCCTCCCAAGGGGAAGACACTGCAGAGACCACACCTCGCCCAAAGAGGGGGGGGATATTTAAGTGGAAGAATACGTCACACGGTCTTTCCAACCATGTGGAGAGCCTTCAAGGTAGATCCTGCCCAATGGGGGAGGAGTTACTACAAACATGGAGACTGGGCAGAGGGGCTCTGCCCAAGGAAGACGCAGTTTGCCAGCAAGGAAACGAACTAGCGGAAGATATATCGCATGGGGTTAGCCTTACAGGGAACCGCCACATGTGGAGCACCTACCCCAGAACAGGGCTCTTAGTTAGCGCGTGTACTGGGCCGGCAGTGAGTCTCTCCAAAAACTCGACTGCCACAGGGCTCGGAGGAAGTCAACCAGGGAACAAAGTTTGTGAACACTACTGGGAATTAATGGCACATGTCTTCAGCTCCAAGGGAGGTGGAAGGCGCTATGTGCAAGCGATACACCCAGCCAACTATCCCAGGCTTATCCACTTGTGTTGCGTGCCACTACCTGGGACGAAACCGGTTCCACCCGGAGGTTGTAGAACCTTGCACAGGTGTTGGGTGTTGCCCAGCCTGCTGCTCTGCAAATGTCTGTTAGAGAGGCACCCCTGACCGATCCAAATAGATGCGTAAAGCGCGCACCGGACACAGCGACGACAGGGCTAGGTCTGCCTCCTCCTGGGGCAGCGCTTGCAGGTTCACCACCTGGTCCCTAAAGGGGTGGTGGGAACCTTGGGCGCATAGCCCGGTCAGGGTCTCAGGATCATGTGAGAGTAACCTGGACCGAACTCCAGGCACGTTTCGCTGACAGAGAGCGCTTGCAGGTCACCTACCCTCTTGATGGAAGTGAGCGCAGTCAGGAGGGCAGTCTTCAAGGAGAGTGCCTTAAGCTCGGCTGACTGCAAAGGCTCAAAGGGGGCTCGCTGTAGACCCTGAAGAACTACAGAGGTCCGATGAGGGAACGAGGCGCGGTCTGGAGGGATTCAGCCTCCTGGCACCTCTTAGGAACCTGATGATCAGGTCGTGCTTCCCTAAGGACTTACCGTCGACTGCATCGTGGTGTGCTGCTATGGCGGCAATGTACACCTTCAAGGTGGAAGGGGACAGCCTCCCTTCCAACCTCTCCTGCAGGAAGGAAAGCACTGATCTGACTGCACATCTCTGGGGGTCTTCCCGACGGGAAGAACACCACTTAGCGAACAGACGCCACTTAAAGGCATACAGGCGCCTCGTAGAGGGGGCCCTAGCCTGAGTGATTGTGTTTACCACCTCAGGTGGTAGACCGATTAGGTCTTCTGCGTCACGTCCAGGGGCCAGACATGGAGATTCCAGAGGTCTGGCGCGGGTGCCAGATGGTGCCCCGTCCCTGAGAAAGAAGGTCCTTCCTCAGGGGAATTTGCCAGGGGGGAGCTGTTGCGAGGAGCGTGAGGTCCGAGCACCATGTCTGGGCGGGCCAGTAGGGTGCTACCAGGATGACCTGCTCCTCGTCCTCCTTGACCTTGCACAGGGTCTGTGCAAGCAGGCTCACTGGGGGAAACGCATATTTGCGCATGCCAGGGGGCCAGCTATGTGCCAGCGCATCTATGCTGAGGGGGGCCTCGGTCAGGGCATACCAGAGCGGGCAGTGTGGAGGATTCTTGGTAGGCGAACAGGTGCACCTGTGCCTGTCGAATCGACTCCAATCAGCTGGACCACCTGAGGGTGGAGTCTCCACTCTCCCCTGAGGGTAACCTGTCATGACAGCGCGTCCGCTGTAGTGTTGAGGTTGTCCGCGACTTGAAGTGCTGCTGACTCCAGAGGAGGAGACGGCGGGCGAGTTGTGACATACAACGAGAGCGCAAACTGCCTTGGCGGTTGACATATGCTACTGTTGTCATGTTGTCTTTCTGAACTAACACATGCTTGCCCTGGATCAACGGCCGAAACCTCCGCAGGGCGAACAGAATTGCCAACAACTCGAGGCAGTTGATATGCCAATGCAGTCGCGGACCCGTCCAGAGGCCTGCGGCTGCATGCCTGTTGCAAAAAGTGCCCCAGCCCGTTTTGGAGGTGCCTGTCGTGACCAGTTCTAGAGGAACACCTGCCCGTAGAAACGAGAGGTCAGTCTAAGGGCTGAAAAGACGGTGACAGACCAGCGTGATGACCACGCGATGTGTCCCATGGCGCCATGCCCATCTCGGGACTCGAGTCTGGAGCCAGTGCTGAAGCGGCCTCATATGCATCAACCCGAGCGGGGTGGTCACCGCCGAGGATGCCATATGCCCCAGGAGCCTCTGAAAACGTTTCAGTGGAACCACTGTTTTCTTTTTGAATGCCTTCAAACAGGCCAGCACCGACTGGGCGCGCTCGTTCGTAAGGTGCGCCATCAAGGAGACTGAGTCCAACTCCAAACCGAGAAAAGAGATGCTCTGAACTGGAAGGAGCTTGCTCTTTTCCTAGTTGACCTGAAGCCCTAGTCGGCTGAGGTGTGAGAGCACCAGGTCCCTGTGTGCGCACAACATGTCTCGAGAATGAGCTAGGATTAGCCAGTTGTTGAGATAGTTGAGAACGCGAATACCCACCTCCATTAACGGGGCAAGGGCAGCCTCTGCGACCTTCGTTAAGACGCGAGGATACAGGGACAGGCCAAAAGGGATGACTTTGTACTGATACGCCTGACTCTCGGACGCAAACCGCAGGAAGGGTCTGAGTTGAGGAAGGATCGAGACGTGGAAGTACGCATCCTTCAGGTCTACCGCCATGAACCAATCTTGATGCTGGACGCTCACCAGAATGCGTTTTTGCGTCAGCATCTTGAACAGGAGTCTGTGTAAAGCCTAGTTCAGAACTCACAGGTCCAAGATTGGCCTCAACCCACCGCCTTTTTTTGGTATGATGAAGTAGGGGCTGAAAACCCCTTCTTCATCTCGGCTGGAGGGACAGGTTCTATCACGCCCTTCCGTAGGAGGGTAGCGATCTCCGCGCAAGGTAGAAGCATTATTGTCTTTCACCAAGGTGAAGTGGACACCGCTGAACCTGGGCGGATGCCCAGCGAAGTGAATCGCGCAGCCGAGTCAACGGTCCAGACCAGCCCTCATGATGGATTGGAAAGCGCAAGCCATGCGTCCAAGTTCCGCGCAAGGGGGACCAAAGGGACAACGTCATCGGACGAACCGGCAGGTGGGGCCTCGCGGCGGGGCAGAGCACAAGGTGCCACACCACGTCGTGGCCGTGCTAAGTCTAAGGACATCGAAGCACTTACCTGGCTCCTTGTGACCACCCCCGGAACAGCCTGGGACGGGGGAGGAAGAGGCCTGTCCCTCGTGACCCGTGGAGACTGTCACATCAGGGGCGGATTTGTGCCACAGCTGGGCGCTCAGGGGCGGGAGACCGCCGCTGGAGCACCAAACCTGCCAAATAGAGTGGTGGACGGTGGTCGTGATGACGGCCGTGCACACCGGATATGTGACCCAGGGAACAAGGAAACTGCTCTTGCTGAGCTCTTGAGTACTGCAGCCACTTGGGCATGCAGCGCAATTAAATGCAAAAGGTAACAAAAAGATGGATTTCTGCTTACCAGCTGCAGAGCAGCGGGTTTCATTGTCCCTGGGTCGCCCGTCTCAAGGGCGCTTTGAAGCCTTTCATGGGTTCTGGGCAGCCGCAAGACGGGTGGCGTCTGTTTCCTGCTGTGGGCTCCACGCCGGGGCCGGGCTGAAGGGGCGGGCTGCGGCGGAGCCGGTGCAGTCACCGCAGGGGGACGCCCTTGGCGATGAGTAGACGGGGTGCGGGATCTTGAGCCGTGCCGGGGCAGGATATGCCGGCTAGCATCCATCTACTGCTCTACCATCGAAAACTGCTGGGCAAAGTCCTCAACGGTGTTGTCAAATAGGCCCGCCTGGGAAATGGGGGCAGCAAGGAATCGTGTCTTGTCGGCCTCACCCATCTCGACCAGGTTGAGCCAAAGGTGGCGCTTCTGGACCACTAGTGTGGCCATCGTCCGCCCGAGAGACCGCGGCGGCTTGTCCAGCGGCACCGTAGGCCTTGGCCGTCAGAGACGACGTAAACCTACAGGCCTTGGACGGGGGCTTTGGGCACCCACGCCAGGTGGTGGTGCTCTGCGGGCATAGGTGCACTGCGAGCGCCTTTATCCACTGGGGGATTGCCGAATAGCCCTTGGCTGCCCCACCATCGAGGGTAGTGAGGGCGGGGAAGCTGAAAAGATCGGGACCGGGCAGTAAAAAGTGCCTCCCGTGACCTTGTCAGCTCTTCATGCACTTCCGGGAAGAAAGGAACGGGGGCGGGGCGTGGCTTTGAGCGGTGCAGCGAGCCCAGGAACCAATCACAGAGCCGCGAGGGTTCAGGGAAGAGCAGTGAGTTCCATTCTAGCCGACGCTCGCGGCTGCCCGGGAAAGCATGTCGTTGTCTCCGCGTCAGCCTGTGACTGGACAATCGACCCCGAAGGGAGGAGCCCAGCTGAGGCTTCCGACTGAACGAGCCTGCTCTCCGATACTGCGCTCGAGAGCTCATCACTTTCGCGGGCTCCGAATAAGAGGTCGAACTCGCCGTGAGACGAGCCAGCAGACTCATCCGGAAGCCCGATCGGGGCAGATGAGCGTGCTGGGGATTGGGAGGTCCGCGGGGGGATACCCGGCGGAGGCGGTCCCATTGGGGTCCCCAAATCGCCCCCAGTGCTAGCCACGCTGGCCTCATACCCGTGGGTAAAAGGACTGAGGCGGGAGCCTCTGGGGTGGCTCGCTTTCTTACGAAGGCGAGCCGCGACCGCAACGTTGCCATGGACATATTCTCGCAATGAGAACATGACCATCCACGAACGCTGTCTCCGCGTGAGCAGTGCCCAGACACGAAAGACAGTGATCGTGACCATCAGAAGGCGAGAGATAACGAGCGCAACCAGGAATAACACACAATTGGAAATGCATCTTTAAAAAGACGCGTCTTTAAAAAGACGTTCCGTGTGTGCCGCTCTTTTAGAGAAATATACTCTTTTAGAGAAATATACTCTTTTATTTCTGCTGAAGCACCCAGGGGCACTCTCTGCAGTGCACCAGTGCAGAGGGGGGAGAAGCCGCTGAAATGCGCCGTCAGATCCAGCAGAGGTGAATGAACAGTAGTATTCAGCTCAGTGAGCATGACCGTTCGGCTCCGAAGAGAAAATCTGAATGAGTGGTTGCATACCAGCTCCTTTTATACCCGTATGTCCGGGGGAGTGGCATGCAAATACCACTCGCCAATTTTCATTGGCCTTTTATCAAAGACCTGAGGTGTCTCGGGCTCCTAAGCGTGATCTCTAGTGTCACTACATCGACACAACATCGAGTGAGTGACAGATAGGGAATAGATGCCTCACATGTCCTCAGCTGACAGCTTCATTGAATTCTACCCGCTCAACACCAGTTTCATGTACAACAGTAAAGAGAAGACTCAGGGGTGCAGGCCTTATGGAAAGAATTGCAAAGAAAAAGCCACTTTTGAAACAGAAAATCAAAAAGAAAAGGTTAGAGTGGGCTAAGAAACACAGACATTGGACAACAGATAATTGGAAAAGTGTGTTATGGATCTTAACCTCAGTGAGCTTTTGTGGGACCAGCTAGACTGTAAGGTGAGTGAGAAGTGCCCGACAAGACAGCCACATCTATGGCATGTGCTATAGGCAGCGTGGGGTGAAATGTCACCTGAGTATCTGGACAAACTGACATCTAGAATGCCAAGGATCTGCAAAGCTGTCATTGCTGCACATGGAGGATTTTTTGATGAGAACACTTTGAAGTAGTTTAAGAAGTTCTGAACATTTTTGTCAAATTGTAATAGTAATTTTACACGTTATTAATGTCCTGACTATACATTGTGATTAGTTGAATGCCACTTTGGTGAATAAAAGTACCAAACCAGAGCAAAATCTGTATATTCCAAAAGTTTGGCCACCATTGTAACTGCGACAACTGTAATTGTAATCTTCAATCTTGTTTTTTCAATCAATTGTGCAGCCCTTTTACTTATGTTCAGATTAAACTGAGTAAAAGGAGAAATAAGGAAAACCTGAATGCCAAATCTGCCTAGCAACAACCTGGCCCCTAACCATGACACTGAAATATTAATCTATAGAAATGATGAAAATATTGTGTATTAGTACTATACAATAATCATGAGTGTGTGCATACAGTATGCATTCTTTATTGTGAAAAATTTGTTTGATGACTCAAAAATTTATTTTTCATAGGTTACTACAACCATTGCTCATCCTCCACCCCCACTAATTTTTTGTCACTTGCTCTCTCACTCTTCTTGTCTCTCATGAATTGAAATGGTAAAAGCTGCAGTCTGGTATACTTTATAATATTTTATTCATGACTATCAGACTCTGTTTTTTCTCACTAATGGAAAAATCCTAAATGACCTTTCACCCTCTTACTACAGCATAACTCAGGAGGAAGTTCAACATCCCTCAGCCATGTTTATACTGTATATATAATGACATCAGTCGACAAAATGTTTCTGTTTCTGTTCAATCCATAGAAAGTAAGAGTAAAGATATTAATTCAATGGCTCACTGAATGTCCCATGTCCTCATGGTGACAGCCTCTGCCCTTTGTAACCTAGTGATGACCACGCTGTTAAAGGAGAAAGTCTGAATATGCTTGGCACAGTGCCAAAACCATGACTCAAATGCAAATGTTAGAGAGGAATAGCTGAAGGGAAAAAAAAAAAGCCCTGTGTTTCCATGATCTGTCAAAACACATTAACTCACGTGGACTGCACATGCTGTGTGTCTGAATTGAATATTCTATGTCCTATAATATTCTGTATGCCTGTACGTTCATAGTATTTAATATTTCCTTTACATCTCAGTGCACGCATTAGAGGTGTAATCATGTGATTTCATGCAAAACACACTTGCACATTAATTTTCCACATGACTTTTAATGTGCCTTAGTGTGCATGAAGTGCAAAATGTATGCTTCTGCGTTCCGTATGCACATATGTGATTTTGAATTCAACCACTGTCTGTGATCAAATAAAAAATTCCTTACATAGTCACATTCTTCAACAGGAAGTCTAGCTGCTAGTCTCAAACGCGCCCTGCCCCTCCTTACTGCCACCTTTTTAGGCTCCACACTCTCTGAGAAACCCCCGGGCGGTGCTGTCAGGTCCCATCATGAGTCTCCTTCAGTAGCATAGTTGCCAGGGTAGCTAGCCGTTAGCTGATCTGTGTGTAGGTTTAGAGCTGTGCTGTTAGCGCCAGGTTTAATTACAGATTACAATGAGCTACAAGCATCCACTCTCCTTTGCAGAGGGCATGCTTGGTCATGCATGGAAAGCCTGGAGCAAAAATGATGCTGTGTTGTAAAATTATAATGTTGGGTGGAGGAGTAAGTATTAAAACTAGAACCTTACATGCAGTCTGATTAATGACCGCAAGTGACTGTCCCTGACCATGTGCATTATTTGTCCATAATACAGCTATAAATATGGTTTTATTTTACATTGTATTAAAGTCTTCACATTATCATCAGCTATCTTCAATATGACCAAACCCACTGACAAAGTATGCTTTTATCTCTGTAAACCAACCTCTCTTAATTTCATCACATCCTATGCTACTGATAAACACTTCATTTTCTAGAACAGTGACCTCCAACCAGTGGGTAGTTATGCAGGTTCGATGTGGGTACTTGGAAAGATTTTGTTTTTGCTTTGTTAAATCTATAAAACAGAAATTATGACTTATAATATAAATATATTAGGGCTGTCAAAAGATTAAAATAACAAAAAAATAATTAATCTCATGTGTGTGTTTTTGTTGTTGTTGTTGTTGTTGTTAATGGCTTAACACATTCCATTACGATTTAAGGAAAGTTAAAAGTTATTTGTAAGTTTGGTCAATTTGTGTGAATAACCCTTGTCAGTAAAACTGCTCAATTAACTGAATAAATAATCGAGATTACAATTACAGCTGTCACAGTTAACTAGTTGTGAAAGTGTAAATTATAGCAGTCTATGTATGTCCACATTTTTTATTTACTTTCTATTTATTATTTAGTTTTGCAGCTCATATGAAGTGCACTTAATCCACCCAAAATAAGTATAATGTAAATTGTATTAAAGGAATGTTCCAGGTTCAATACAAGTTATGCTCCATCGACAGCATTTGTGGCATAATATTGATTACCACAAAAATTTATTTTGACTTGTCCCTCCTTTTCTTTAAAAAAAGCAAAAATCTTGGTTCCAGTGAGACATTTACAATGGAAGTCAGTGTGGCCAATCTGCAAATGTTAAAATACTCACTGTACTTTCCAAAAAAATACAAAGCTCTTTCCATTATGATGAGTTCAAACGATAATTCAAAGCCCCTTGCACACCTGAAAAGTTATAGGTAGGTGCATAAGGGGAAATATATTAACAAGACAAAAAGCAAAAAATCCTGCACACTACCATAGCTTGCGAAACAAAGTTTTTTTTGTGTGTTTTGCAAGCTATACACTGTAAATAATTGCCAGGAATTTACAGGATTAAACAGTATTATTTTACAATAAAATACTGTAGTCAGAAATCTACTGTGAAATCAATGCATGCTGGGTCATTTTACTGTGGAAAAACATGATGCATTGTGGGATATGATACCAACTGAAAGAGCACTATTTGTGGAATACTGTAATTCAATGTCAATTCACATTGGCAAACAAACTTTTTAATGTTTTTTGTTTTTTTGTCATACACAAAGGTGAAGTGTGTATTTTTTCTGTGTTAACTTGTAAGTACAGTGGAGCTTTTAAAACATTCCTCTGTTTGTTTTGACCAAATTTGTTGGTTGAAATCACGTGACTTGGCCACTTATATGCGATCTGAACAGGATCAGAACCACAGATTCTAAACATTCCCCTGACTCTGCAAACTAAAGCATGGTTGGAAACAACTTGCCGATGATGCAGCTTAATGCTCATTGGCTTAAAAGAATCATGGCGTTTGCTCTTGTCTAAAATATTAGACATAAAACTGTATCATTTTAAAATCTGTTTTAAATATGTATAAAAACGTCCTACTCAATGACATGCGGTAGGCTAAATGTATTGAATATTATATTTTAATCATATAAGAGAAAACACATCTTATTGAAAATGGATTAAAGAGACAGATTCTGGTGCACTTAAATAACAGAGACATTGAATTACTTGTTAAATCACAGTCATCATCATGTAAAAGCAGCAGCTAGCCTATTTCAAATTTGTCCACTTCACCGGCAGCCAACAACACAATCATGGTGTTTGGCTTTGTTTATGTTGACTGCTGGGCCACACATGAACTTGAAACTGTCCGAATTGACGGCTCTTTTTTCATTACTCCTGCCTACATTCAAGATGAGGCATATGGGGTAAAGTTTTTCCTTGTTTTTATGTTCATGTTTGTGTGTGTTATGATGTTGGAATCCCTGTCTTATGAAGTAAATGTGAAACAATAAACAATAAAAAAGGTGAGGCGTTTGCAATCTCCCATCACTATAGAAGCATCTGCACAGAGTTGCCCCTGTCTTCGGTTTCTTCATCGATCTGCACAGCTTCATTAATCAATACATTAAAGCAAGATTAATAAAACAATGGTCACCTTTGGTAAAACATTTTTTTGTCTTAAACTGATAAACGAATGTAATCTACTTTTGGAATTTACATGATGACAGACAGGTAAGTCATGTGTTCTTTTTTATTTCACCCAATCTGGAATGCCCAATTCCCAGTACGCTTTTTAAGTCCTTGTGGTCGCATAGTGATTCGCCTCAGTCCAGGTGATGGAGGACGAATCCCAGTTGCCTCTGCATCTGAGACCATCAACCTGCGCATCTTATCACGTGGCTTGTTGAGCTTGTTGCCACGGAGACATAGCACGTGTGGAGGCTTCACGCCATCCACGCTCAACTCACCACGTGCCCCACCGAGAACGTACCACATTATAGCGACCACGAGGAGGTTACCCCATGTGACTCCACCCTCCCTAGCAACCAGGCTAATTTGGTTGCTTAGGAGACCTGGCTGGAGTCACTCAGTACACCCTGGGATTTGAACTAGCAAACTAGTGAACTCCAGGGGTGGTAGCCAGGGTCTTTTACCACTGAGCTACCCAGGCCCCCAAGAAGTGTGTTCTTATTAAAGCTTACATGAGTATTTTAGATCTCAAAACACATTATACTATTTTACCTTTATGTGCAGAGACAACTAAATCAAATGCTGTGCTGATTTCAAAACATTGCTGTTTATTTGAGGGACTGTCACACACACACACAGGATTGTTTTGAAACAGTGTTTATAAACATAATATTGAACAGTTCCATTCAGTAGTCCTGTCAATAGAAATTACATACAGTAACTTTAAAAGCAGTTTATTTATTTAATAAACTAGCATTCATGTGGTAATATGATAATAGTGAGTGTTTGTATTGGTTTTCAAATTGCTTTTATCTTAAACTCTGTATGTTGATGGCTTTGTGCTCATCGTTTTATATTTACTGCTTTTATGGTTCTATATGTCAGTGTGGCATAAAGAAATACGCTATAGGGTTTTGTAAAATGCCGCTACTGCAAGGAAGCACAATTAAAGAAATGAGTAGAACCTGTGATCTCTGGCTCCCAAAGCTTAATTATGCCGAGAACCAGGTGACTGATATCAGTATATGCAATCAGCTTGAAATCAGACTGATGTGCAAACAGCTTCATTCTTGAGTTTAGTGGGTGGACATCTTAAGAAAGTTGCGGACAAAAGGGGGGCCTGGGTTGCTTAGCAAGTAAAGACACTGACTTCCACACCTGGAGTTGCAAGTTCAATTGGGGGCTCTTGGAATACCAGAGGCCACTGTTAACAGCATAACTGATGAAATAAATAGAGGGGATCTACTTAAGTTGTACAACAGTGGACTTTTGATTACAGACTAAAAGAGAAAGACTGTTTTTAAACAGCGTTTTAATTATGGTGAGCCGGTGCAATTGTACCTGGGTACTGATGAAAATGGCAAAGTGTGCTTTGCCCAGTATATTCCAGTACTGGATACTTTGGCTGCATTGTTCAAAAATTAGTCTGTACAGGAACAGTATGCTGCAACACTTTTGGAAATCCCTAATGAGAATGTATATTGTGATGTTAGAGATGGAATGGGGGTTCAGGCTAATGTACTGTTGAAAACAGAACCTTCTTCTGTTGGCCTGATTTTATTCCAAGATGCCTTTGAGGTTGTTAACCAGCTTAGTTCAGGAAAAAACAAAAAACAAAGTTGTAGCTGTATACTTAACTATGACTGATATTTTGCCACACAATAGATACACTGCAGACCCAATGCAACTTGTCCTTCTATGGAAGGAGCATAGTTTAATGTACTTTTGAATGAACAAAGTTTTTGAATGTCTAATCAAATATCTAACATTTCTAGGGGACACAGGCATTGTGATAAGTGATGGCAGAATTATAAAAGGTGCTCTTGTTGCTATTTCATGAGACAACTTGGGATCCCATGCTATTGGTGGCTTTGTGAAAAACTTCAGTAGGGCTGATAATTTTCGCCACTTTTGTGATATCAACAAAGACACGTTTATGAGTTAACCACATTTATGTGGCAATGCAAGAACAGTACACTCATATAAAAGTTATCTGAATGATTTAGACACTGCCGTTACACAACCTGTATGTGGCATCAAGTCTGACACTCCTTTTAACAAGCTTACATTTTTTCATGTTTGCCAGCCTTGGCTTCCGCCTTGTTTAGGCCACAACTTGTTTGAGGGTGTTGTATCTTATGACCTTGCTTTGCATTCATCAGCTAGCAGAGGAGAAACACTTCACATATATCCAATGAAATCAATGCAAACATTTTTTTTTATGTAATGGAAATGACACCAATGACAAACCAGCAGACCTCTCTCAAGGAAGTGAGAGATTAAGTGGACATGCAGTTCAAAACTGGTGCTTTCTCAGGTTGCTGCCTCTCTTTGTGAGTGATAGAATTATGAATCCCTGTGAAAATGAGGCATGGCAGCTCATCTTGCAACTAAAAGAGATAGTGGAGCTGGTTTGTGCACCAGCTTTCTCAGCTGGCCAAGTAGCATACCTGAGAATCCTAATTGAGGAGTATATCTACAATAGGAAATCTATTTTCCCTAATCATCCCTTAAAACCAAAGTATCATTATATGTGCCATTATCCTTATTCTTCACTTTAGTCCACTTATTTACTTGTGGACTTGAAGGTTTGAAAGCAGACACACCTTTTTCAAGCAATGTAACAGAAAACAACATAACTTTAAAAATCTGTGCAAAACTCTGGCAGAAAGACATAAACTTCTACAAGCATATCTGAGTGCAGACAACCTGTTCCCTCTAACTGTGCAAGTACAGAGGTACAGAGTTTCATGTGGATGATTACAATGAGAGGATTAGGCAGTCGGTGGCCAGTTTCAATTTTCAGTCACAGGCTGCAGTGGCATGTAATGAAGTCACAGTGGATGGCACTGTGTACAGGAAGGGGATGTTTGTTTTGCTCGGGAATAGTGATGAAGAACTTTATGTTGGGAAGATTATTATTACTGCCCATGATTCTGTGTTGTTTGTTGTTTTGTTAAGTTGAGAGACATGGGTGTCTACTGTGAATCAGGTGCAACTGAAAAAAAATTATGTCTGCATCAAACAAGCGCATTTGCTTGATTATTATACACTTCCAGCTTATGAATTGTGTAACATACTTCTCATCTCTCTTTGCCATTCATTTTTAGAAACTTTGTGAGAAGGCAGGGATCTAGCAAACTCAACAACAGAGGCAGCACAGTTAGGGAAGGAAAGCGTCCACATATTTAGTGATGTAAAAGTAGTATGGTTGTCATATATAAATTCAATTGTGTAGCTCTGGCTTAATTTTGTGAGAAATGAAGAGATAAAAGAAAATGACATTTTTTGACAGAATGACAGAATTATTTGTATATTGTTTCACTCACATGTACTGTAACTGAATAATGCTTTGCCTCTGGTCCAAATTGTTTATTTTGACACTAAATATTGCATTGTAAATGTCCCAAAATTATGGTTTATCTTACTGTCAATGCCCATAGGCTAAAAACAATTAGAGGTATGGCAAAGGAATCTGTCATAATTTAAGACAATATACTGTCCCTCTTCCTCCATTCAACTATCATTTTTAGATCAAACAACAGTTCAGTCACAACAAGTTATTGACAGCTCTCCATCTGTCACCACAAGCAGTTGGAGTACTTCTCATGCACTACCCTCCTGCTCCCAGAGCACTTCTAACTACTCACTGCCATCCCCACTGATTATCAGCCCATGGTATGTAGACTTTCATGTCAACTGGGATCGGATGCCAATGGGAGTTTGTAATGCTATAGCAAATCAAACAAGGCCATCACCTGGCAACAGAAAAGATATGGTAAAGAGAGTTGTGGATCAGATGTTACATCATGATCCTAACCCTACCAGAACTATGTGTCACAGCGTCGTTCGGTCTATTGTGAAGGATTACTCCAAATGTTTTGCTGATGTTGGAAAAAATGGTGACATGGTGGGAGATGGGTGTTACTCCCTTCTACAGCAAATTAAAACAAGAGTGGAATATAAAAACAGGAAAAATACTTTTGCACGACAACGGAGAGAAAGGAGACTTCATACTGATGCAGAAAGACATGTGACTAGAGACCCTGTGGATGTGTGAGGTGGTGTCCCGTGGAACTTCCTTTGGGAGAAACAACTGTATTATTAGAGAACGTGAAAAGGAAGCTGCTCAACATCTTTTCTGAAGAAGGAATGACTGGGACAGAAAGAGCTGAGCCACTAATGGAGAAGACATATATTCTCCAACGCCAGTATATTAACAATGTCCCTGGACCATCCATTTCAGAGTTTGAGGAATGGCCTTTCCTGTTCTCTCAGAGAGGTCTGTTCTTTCATTTTAAGCTTTTAACTGATGTCCCCATCCTCAACCAGTTGAGAGAGGCTCTGAACAGCAGAGGAAATACAGTTATGAAGTTCTGCCAGGAACAAACTCATCATACTGGCATCAAGGGCGTCCTGGATGAATATGAACCAGAGGCTTCAGACAAGCCTGCATGCATCCTTCTGCTTTTGATGGCTTACTTTAAAGAGGCCACGAATGCCATCATACTTAGTTCAGATGTAAGTGCTTTTTCATTGTAATAGATATTGAGACATACTAATTGAGAGCTTGCCTCATTTGTGCTATGGTGAAATATGTGTTGTCATAAATATGTGATATGTACATTTTGTTTTATAGCTGTGTGCCACACCCGATGATGTTGAAAGTACTTTTTATGTTACCAGACACCCCCGCTTGATTGTCCAAGGTAATGCTGAAATAACTGAATTAGACCATACTTTGTATAATTGACCAAAGCTTACAACACAATTTGGAGTGTTATGTTAGCCATCATTTACTCACCTTCATGTCGTTCCAAACCTTTATAACTTACATTTCATGAATGTCAGTGGTCACTGAAACAAGCTCTTTCACTATATGGGAAAAAACAAACATTATTCAAAATATCTTCATTTGTGTTCCACAGAAGAAAGTCATAAATGTTTGGAAAAACATTAGGGTGAGTAAATGATGACAGAATTTTTATTTTTGGGAGAACTGTCCCAAGGGGAACAATCCATCATGATATTGTTATTAAAAAACCTTTTAAATTAACTATTTTGTTTTTTATTACACTTCTCAATTTTAAATAATGGATATTTGTTTATTTCAGGTGACATGATAAAACCTGCAGCCTGGATGCTGTCCATTAAAGGACAAGTGGTCATGGGACCACACAAGGAGTTCACCAATGGCATAGCTGCAATTTTTGCAAGCTATTATAATTTTAATTTGCAGTATCCCGAAGATTCCTCATGCACTCTGGAGTTTATACAGATGTAACCAAACAGTCATGTTATCATTATATATGGAGCATTGGTGATAGTAATAGTAACACTGGTAATCACTGCATCCCAACTATGCTGAAGGAAGAAAATGTTTATTTCATCCCCTCAGCCAACAAATGCTAGCTATGTCTGCAACAGTAACTTTGAACAGAGAATACTGAATACTGAAATGTCTATAATGTATTAGAAGTATTAGAGATGCACAATACAAATGCTATGAAGTACTATACTTAGGACATCTCAAAGACACATTTTGTCCAAGATTTTACTAAGTAAAGCATCATTTGAAATGGTTTCTGCCCAATAAGTCAATTTAGTGGTGGCTATAAATGTTTTGCTTTTGCATGAGAGCAGTTTGCAGAAAATATTGCCTTTCAGTTATTTGACACTAACTTAGTTTTTAGTGGACATTTGATGTTATCTGCTGTCAGGGTCTGTTCAAACAAACAGTCACAAAAAATAACTTGCAGGCTTTAATTTCTATGTTATCTTTGAACGTAATCAATAAAACCCTTTTCTTCCCAGGCATTGCATGAAAAGCATGGTTTGTGTTTCATATAGACATGGCAATTTTAAGAATGTTCTTTCTGTTTAAGAATATGCATTCAATCTTTGTTTTTATTGTGTTTCTTTGGGGTGCTACTAAAGTATTTGTATTAACCTTTAACATAGATGCATCATGGGAATTAATCAGCAAACAGGCTCTAAATCAAGAGAAAAGCATTATGGCATTAATCAGAAAGTTTGCAGTCTTCTGTGGAATTTTTTTAAATTTTGAGTGGCTGTCAGCATAGACAACATGAGAGTTAAACATTAAACATATGTATGGTGAAGGAATGAGATGCATTTAATATGATATATTTTATGCATGAATTGTTATTTGTTTGCATTTCTGATCAACAATGTGTTCTAAGTTCTGCTGTATTCTGCCAGGAATATGTGGCAAACATTTATTTGTAATGTTGTTTATTTATTCATTTTATTTATTCTTTTTTTCTTTTTCTGAAAGTAGTAGTACCAGTACTTTTGTGTTAAAACCAGATTATCAATCTATTTCTGATAAGAAAGTGTTGAATAAATGTTAGAAATGCAATGTTATGGTTATTTTATCATTTTAATTCAAATGTGAATGAATTAGTGACCTGAATGGCAAAGCTACTGTATGTTGTATTGTAAAAATGCAAGATATAAGGTATTAGTCACATGTAGTTACTGTGTTTGTGCAGCAGAATGTAGCACAGCTGTCATGGTACTTCTTAATGTGAATCAGTTTTTCCATGTATATTCATAGCAGTGTACTGTAGAAAAATTAACATGAAATACTGTGAAAATATTGTAAGTAGTAGACAATATTGTAAAGCTAAATGAAAGATATTACTGTGATATCACAGGAAATAAATAAAGGGATAAAATACACATCCATACCATAAGCCACACACAGTAATTATACAGCAGAATACTTCTGCATCACCAGAACCTCGTGGCCCAGGCCACTGAGCTCTTGCTGTATTTAAGTGGAATAAAATTTTAGAAATTTGACAGTAACTTGTCCCAGTACTGCAGCTAAGGCAGCAACTGTAATGTCACAGTGAAATACTGCTGAATGAGGCTCAGTAAAACACAGTATTGTACTGTAACTTTAACATTGCAATTTACTTAAATTACACAGCAAAATTTTGCTACATCACAGTAATTCACAGGACTCGCTTACTGTGAATTGTCATTGTGGGGTTGTAATTTAACAGTAAGGAACCGTGCACTTTCTTCAGTAAGTTATTGTCAAAGTACAGCAACTATAAGGCAGTAACTAACTGCAACTTCACAGTGAATTACATTTAAATGAATAACATTAAAACAATACAGTGCTGTAAGTCCTGCTTGGCAAATTACTGTGATTCAACAGCAGAATGCTGCTAACATCACAGTAATTTACTGCTCTTGTTTACTGTGAATTTACATTATAAAGTTGTCATTAACCAGTTAGACACAAGAGAAGTCCTACTGTGAAATTACTTTGAAAGTAATGCAATTATTAACCGGGAATATACTGTAATTTCACACAAATTTTTTTACAGTGTAATATTATGCAGGATTTTTTACTTTTTGTCATTATGATGAGTTAAAAGGAGCACTTTTCTATTTTGGTGTCGATTAAGAGGTACTTGGCCTTGAGGCAGTGGGAGGAACATACAGTATGTCAAAAACGAATGGGACACACTGAACTACAGGACATCATTAACCCCAAAGACCGATTCATTAGGCAACCCTTGTCTGGCTACTCTCATAGTATCACTAAAATATATTTATATCACTCTAATATTTCCCCACATTCAATTTGCCCTCTTAAAACTCTACTTGAAGACCCCACCCCCAAGTCCACCATTAAACTTCATAATCTCAAACAGGCTGTGCATATTTCATTTGGCATTTTGCAAACAAAGGTTTAATAAAATATAGATAAAACAAAGTTCTGAGACCCTGCACATGTAAGCGTGTGTAAGCATATCACTCATCCTCTCCCTGCACCATTTCAATCCCCCTATCTTTATAAGCGGATGAGTAATATGGGTTCAGAGGCAGTCGGTCAACGTTGTTCAAGCTGCGGAACATTGTATTGCTCCCTCACGACGAGCCGCGGCGCTGCCACACTGATGGCTATTACATGCATCAGCAATTGTGCACCATTATTTCTGAGATGCATTTATATAATTTGTCTGTCCATTAACACACAGGCCTTAGCAGAGCAAATCATATAATCACTGTGTAGAAAAGAGTTTCCATTATGTTTCTGAAGGATGAAAAACAGAGACAGAAAGGCCGGGGAAAAAAAGAAAAGGGGGGGGGGGGGGGGTTTCATATCGCTCTGATCAACCATATGAAACATCTACAGTGTTTACAAAACTAATGGTTAATGGTCATGATACATTATTTGAATTTGAATTTGAATCTTTTTATTTCAAGTATTTACAGATAATTCAAAATTGTTTCTGTTTTAAACAAGTTGAAAGAAATGTTGATTAGAAAAAAATAAAACATACGATAGACTATATTTGAGCACACAATTTAAAAAAAGATGAAATTTATGGAAAATTGGGTACTAAGAAACATTAAAGAACATAAACACCCCTTGAACACCTGAATGGTAGTAGGCAGGTGCATTAGACACAGGAAATACTATAAAGAGAGAGAGAGAAAAAAAAGCCTATACAATGCAGTAGCTTGAAAGAAATTCTATTTTAATTGAAAAAGTTCTGTAATGCATGACCTTCATCAGGCATTTAGAAACAATGAATGATATATTTTCAAATAATAATAATAAAAAGCTGGCCAATCAAAAAATAATCTTGATGTTGCCAATGACAACAGTGTAGAAGGTAACGCCTGTAAAACCCATATTCTTCTCTCTGGGTACTACAAACCAAGAAATTAGACTAACATGAACATTCAAAACAATAATCTTCATCATCTTCAAACCAACGGCAGGATATAACACATGCCCATTCGGAGAAGCTCATAGCCTGCAGTGATGTTAATAATATGGCCTATGTGTAACTCAGAATCCAAAATGATCAGACTCTGTGAGAGGGCTCATGAACGAACTTCAGTTCCTCTGTTTGATGAACAAGACTGAACATGCCAGAGAGGCCCACACCAAAGACACACGGGCAAGCCAAAGAACAACACCAATTCAGCCATGTTCCTCCAGGAACGTGTGTGTTCATATGAATGTACAGTACCTTTCTCTTTTCTTCTGCCTCTTAGCTGGATGAAGTTAGCATTATACAAAAGCGTATATGTGTACATACTTACATGTAGCTATATTTAGCAAAAGTGAGCTTAATCTGACCAAATCTTCCGTTGGGCACATTTTGGGACATCCTCAATTGGAAAATCTAAAATTGGATTTGAAAAATGGAAAAATCTTGTTTGTTTTTATTCCCCTAAACATTTCTAATAATTTATTTTAGGGGTATGGTTAGGTTTAGTCAATAGTAATTATAATTAGCATTATACTGTATATTAATAGAAGTCTAAGGTGTCTCCATTTAGATAGCTAAGTAAATGTTTGTGCAATGATTGTAAATGATGGTGAAACATGAAATTAGCTACATTGTGGGGCCCAGCTAATGATTTGGCTAAACATATGATGTCTACAGGGTTGGGGAGTAACGAAATACATGTAACGGGATTACATATTTAAAATACAAAATATAAGTAACTGTATTCCACTACAGTTACAGTTTAAATCATTGGTAATTTGAATACAGTTACATTCAAAAAGTATTTTGATTACTGAAGAGATTACTTTGCATTTTATTGTCATTTGTTTCATTTAATATTTAGTCCTTTCAGATGGAAAATATTTATACATGTAAATGATGAGATCCAAAGTGCATTTGAACAGTGGTGAAACGCTTTCTTAAGATGTGTTACATTCATACGAGCAGACAGAGAAGTAAGTCTGAAGTAAGTTTGGAGCAGAAGAAATAGAAATAAACCTTGTGTAAATTGTCAGCTTTACGCTAAGCTAAAATGCTATTTCTAACCATTTTACATGCACGTTACCAGGCACGATCATATTTTTCTGGATCATTAGATCGTTGGATCATAATTTCGTTTTTTCTAGTAAGACCTTTGATATTAAGGCAAAAATCGTATTCTTGATAATAATTTTTGTATTGTTTTCCTGTAAAAATATCTAAAAATCCTTAAAACAAGATCAATTTGATTTATATTGTTTTTGAAACAACACTGCATAAGATATTTAGGTTTTTCAGAGAATGTATTTTTAACAAGTGTATTTTGTCTTACTGTACTGGCAGAGTTTTTATAGTCAAAACAAGTGAAAAAATCTACCGGTGCTGAAGAAGTGATCCAAAGTATTTAGAATACGTTACTGACCTTGAGTAATCCAACGGAATATGTTGCAAATTACATTTAACAGCATGTATTCTGTAATCCGTTGTGGAATACATTTCAAAAGTAACCCTCCCAACCCTGGATGTCTTAATGAAAATGTATAGAGGTTTGTGTGAGGATTAGGTTTAGGTGTAGGGTTAGGGGATAGGAAATATCATTAGCTCAGTAAAACTACAACAGAAGTAAATGAAAATTTATTGAAAGTCAAGATAAACAAATGTGTGTAGGTTTGATTGGGGAGAGTGTATTACAAGTCAAACAGACTCTTTCCTGCGTTCAAGCATCTTGCTTGTAACAGACCATCAAACTGTGTAATGGCATCATCTTCATGCTTCAGTGACTGAATCAGAGTCTGTGTGAGCCGTGTAAGTATAGTTGTGCAAATCATAAAATATTCTGAACATTATTAATATTTCCTTTACTCTTTCCTGTGTCTATCATAACCGCTCTTTTACATATAAACACAAACAATCAAATCACATACAGTAAAATGTGGCATGCAATATTTAATTGGAGATAAACAATAGTGCATATAAATGTGGCTGAGTCAGTCAATAATTAATGACTGGTGGCATATGTTAAAGATCAGTTTGAAATCAAGCATTTCATTTGTTTAGCAGATTGCTAAAAACCACAGGGGACCTTCCAGCTATGAGATGTAAACTACTCTCTATAATTCATTGCTTTCATTATTATAGATGGCCTAACAAATGATAAAAGTCAAATCTTTGACATGATGGTTGACAAATGTGCTTCCTTCTGATTGTGACAAAAAAAAAAAAAAAAAAAAAAGAAAAAAAGAAAGAAAAGAAAGATAGAAAGAAAGAAAGAAAAAAAAGCCTGTTCAGTTGGAATAGCACAAGTTATGTAGAACCATTCAAACCACAATCACACACTTAACCAGTCTTTTATGGCACTCAACAAGAAGATTTTTCAATCAGGAGAATACATATTGTCAGACAAAATAAATGCATTTGAGGGCTACATTGTTTTTCCTTAGGAGGTAATCAATTTCTCTTTTTCTCATTATTAAATATAAAGTAAATATTTAGGTCAGAGGTTGCTCTTTCCTACGAGGAGACTTAATGGGGTTTCACAATAATGTTTTAAGTTTCAACTTTGTCTCAGATGTTTCTCCTATAATTCCTTATAATTTGAAGAAAATATGACTTTTTTAATTAATGTGATTGCATATGCCAGAAAATATTTCTAAGAAGAATTTGATGAGATATGTACTTCATATTACAATCTCTGGCATATGATTGCTGACTTTGGGATCTTGGCCAACTTGAGCCCAGTTTCAGACATTTTTGAGGTTTATTTTTACATTTAGTAATTTAGCAGACGCTTTTATCCAAAGCGACCTACAAATGAGGAACTTAACAAGCAATTTGTCTTACAGAAGTCAACAATATCTTCAGTATTGCACTGCCAAGTTCTCAAAGTGGCTGGAGTAGTACAGAGAACTTTGAAGTTCTCAAAGTGGCAGAAGAGAGAGACAGACAATGAATGTTTTTTTTATTATTATTGATAAATAGTAAGTGCATTTAGTGTGGATTGGTTAAGTTCTTGTGGAACAGATGTGTTTTCAGCTGGATCTTGAAAGCTGAGATGGTATCAGCAGATCGTGTGGAGGTTGGAAGCTCATTCCACCACAGAGACAGGCAGAGATACGAGACTGTGGGGTCATCAGGCTAGAACATCAGGTGGTAGGAAAAACCATGTGCCTTAATGATAGTCCCGAGTGATGTAGCATAGATCGAGAAGAGGAGGGGTCCAAGCACTGATCCCTGAGGAACACTAATGGTCAGCTGGTGTGACTTGGACACCTCTTCTCTCCAGGTGACCTTGAAGGATGTGCCTGTGAGGTATGACTCAAACCATCCAAGCGCAGTTCCTATGATGCCAAGGTCAGAGAGAGAGGACAGGAGAATCTAGTGGTTCACAGTGTCGAAAGAAGCAGACAAGTTAAGGAGGATGAGGACAGATGAGACTTGGAGTAGGCTCTCATCAGTCGCAGGGTTTCAGCTAATCACAAGATGGCAGTCTCTGTTGAGGGTCCTTTTTAGAAGTCAGACTGATGTCTGTTGTGTAAGTTGTTCTTTGTAAGAAGAGCAGACAATTGGTTAAAAACAACTCTCTCACGAGATTTATCCAGGAAAGGTAAGAGTGAAATTGGCCTGTAATTATTGACTACTGTGGGGTTTACTTTAGGGTTACTCGAGCCTGCTTGAATGTGTTGGGAAAGTTTCCGGTTGTGAGATAAACGTGTTGATGTGTGTGAGTGCGGGTAAGATTGATGAAGAGGCAGCTTGCAGAAGATGGGAGGGGATAGGGTCAAGGGGACAGGTGGTAGGATGGTTAGAAAGAAGCACTTTGTAGATCTCAGTCTTCTATAGAGGAGAGAAAGAGGAAACCATATGATGGGATTTTGGAAGAGAGTGGTTGTGGGTGTGTGGTGTAGACAACTGGAGAAATGTAGAGATGAAGACATGAAGGTGTAGTGACCTCTTCTGAAACTTCAGATGAGATAAATAGGGTCTTTTTTCGGGGAAAACAAATCTAAGAACCAGGAGAGTTGATTTCATAAACAAAAGTCAATTTGCCCTCCGTGTAATCCCATTGCTGTCTTAGAGAAACTATTGAGATATTATTGAGATCTCATTTGTGATATTTATTTCATTTAGGCCATCATGACACATACTCTGGCTTAGCTAACTTTGTTTAAATTGGATTGTGTAAATGTAGGGGTAAATGTAAGTGTGCCTCAAACTTCAATAGAGAGCAAGCTAAGTATTTGTTTAAGCAAAAAACACTGTGAATGTTAATGTAGAGTGAAGTGTTTATTGATTTTACTAAAATGGGTAGTCTTTACAAAGTTTGGCTCAAATTGTTTTCGGAAATTGAAAAATATGTGTTTTAACAGAGAGAAAGAGACACAGCAGCATTAAGTGGAATTGTGTGTGTGTGTGTGTGTGGGTAGGTTTAAGTGGTTTACCAGGACTTTTTTTTAGGTTACAAACCGGTAATTACAAGGGTATTATGCTATAAATGTGATTTATGAAGACATTTCTAGTATCCCCATAATTCAAATCACTTAAAAAAACATACTAAACGATGTTTTATTGAAAATGTAATAATGCAGAAAGTTTTTTGTGAGGGTTAGGTTTAGGGGTAGGGTTAGGGGATAGAATCTATAATTCGTACACTATAAAAATCATTATGTCTATGCAGAGACATATGTGTGTGTGTGTGTGTGTGTGTGTGTGTGTGCGTGTGAGTGTGCGTGTGCGTGTGAGCACGTGTGTGTGTTTGATGTGGGGGAAGATGAGGGGAAGAAGAGGGTGTGGCTCTGCCTCTCACTGTCATCCAGATCATGATTATTATGTTGGCAGGATCTAAAAGATTAGACACATCAATAGTTTATGACTCTGAAGAGAGTCTCACTCAATTCCCACATCTATAAATTTCTAAACAGGGGCATTTACATCTCTGTTTCTCAACAAACTTGTCTCTCTCCTTTTCTCCCTTCTCTTCTCTGTTCTTTTCCCTTCTTCTTCTTTGCCTTTTCTAAATTTCTTTAAACTAATGTTCCCATGAACTACTGGAACTTTCAAAGGTATATTTAACCTTACTGCAGGGCCACAGTGTTAATTCCAATGTAGTCCTCTGTCCCCTCTTAAGCAGTAAAAATAGCATTGTAAAAATGTAAGCACCTAAAAAGAAAGACATAATTAATAGATGTGGTCTGCCGATACGCATGAATAATGCAGCTTTTATATTCAAGAAAATTACGAACTATACCCATCGGGAGAGAATGGAGGGGAATCATTAACTGCAAACTAGAACCTTTGCAAAATCCAGCAAATTTTTAATAATTTATCTGCATAAACAAATAACACATGAATAAAGAATACTTTAAAGAGAAAATTATTCTGCCACCCAAGCCACAGGAGTTGTGCTCACTTCAATTCCTGTGCAACTTTTTGCATCTGGGAGAAAAAAAAAAAGGTGGAAATAAATAAATAAAATAAAAAAACAAAGTTTAGATTGAGCGTTATTCAAATGAAAATAGTTAACTTTGCTTTGGTAAGTTTGCTAGAGTTTTTTGTTCCCGTTGTACATAAGATTTTCTTTGTCAGAGAACTCTTTACATGTGCCTACAGAAACCTTCTGAGCCCAAGACAGTGTAGGGAGAAAGTTTCAGTCTACTCATTGTAGAGATCATTTTACCATCAGCGTAGACATTATAGGAACTGGATGGATATACAAACAACAGAACACTGGGGAAACACTTGCTTATTAGATTTTCAAACCTCTAGAAAAATAGTACTCTAGTGATAGGATTTTATGATAAGAAATACATCCATCACTTTGAAGCTGGACACCTTAGCACAAATAACTAGATAAGATATGCATACAAGACAATAAAACATTACCTTCATATCTAACAACAATATCGATTGGCGAGACTTTGGTAAAGCTAACAGTTGAAAAGAATGATGAAAAGAATTCACTTTGAAAGGATATTACTCAAGCATTTAACAGTGAAACATCTATCATTCTAAGTTGTGAATGTGGTCTGTGATTTCACTCAGGTAGAGTGTGTGTGATAAGTCAGTAGGTGCAGTTTGTGTCGTCCCCTATCACGTTCTCCTGGTTGTGATGAATGGCGGTTACATTCGAGTCAGCCTCACACAACCTTGACTTCCTGCTGTGTCTCGGACACATGGGAAATCAAGGGCATTCATCAGCTGCGGTTAAACACACTGTCAATTATGTGTGGGAGTATGTGGGTGTGTATTTGTGAGGGCGGGGGAGAAACGCCCATGGAGATGCAGTTACTAACTGGAAATGACAAACCAAGTTGAATCACACATACAATTGATTAAACCATGCCAAGTACATGAACAATTCTTTTAACAACCAAATTATAACATTTTGTGTGTAGGTTACAATTAATTTATAAATCCTCTATATGACTTACAAAAAAAAAAAAAAAAAAAAAAATATATATATATATATATATATATATATATATATATATATATATATATATATATATATATATATATATATATATATATATATATATATATATAAAAAGGTCAGACAAAACAGGGCCAAAACACTGGCTATAGAGAACCCAGTCTAAAAACAGAGTCTAAAAACAGAGAAATAACACAGGTCATTTCTGTCCTAATAAAAACCATGATTTTTATAGGAAAATCACTGTTTTGTACCACGGAAGAAAGAAAACATGGGGTTTTGAACATGCGTTCTTATGATTTTTTCCTAAGTTTAATCCCTAACCCAAACCCCAAACCCTAAAGCATACCTTAAAGTTTAACCAAACCCTAAACCATGATTTTAATAGGAAATTAACTTTTTTGTACCATGGAAAAAGTAAACACTGGGGTTTTGAACAAGACGAGGGAAGTGTATTACAGCTTATTGATATACATCTGCCAGTTGTATTGCATAGGCTAAAAACTATTAAATAAGCAACCAAATTTTTTCATAGATGTTTTCGTTCTTCAAATAAAGTGTTTGATTGGAGGCAAGCTAATGGTGCGTTCATGTCATGTCAGAATTACCATAATTATGAGATTCCGACTTGTAAAAAGTGTTCATGTCTTTGTAGAACGTGTAATTATAAGTTGTAAACTCTGAATTCTATGAAAGCTCTTCACGTAAAAAGAACCAATATGGCAGTGGCCTCAACAGTTAAAGGTAAAAATAACATATTTCTGCTTGATATGCCATTTTATTATAGCCAGTGTTACCTGGAACACTTTTTATGTTCTTAAACATTTTGCAAAAGCATATAGAGGTAAATTAATGAATGAATGTAGTGATAAATAATTTGCTATTATCATCAAAGCCGCTTTGGCATTATGGGTGTTGCCACAGAAACAAAGAATTTCCCAGGTCCGAGGGACTGAACAGCTCCAAGTTGAATCTGAGTTGCCATCTCGTAACTACTGTAATTCCCACACAATGTGAACGCTGCGTAAAACATTGATGCTCATATTGATTGGATTTGAAATTCTGTTTGTTGATTGGTAATTCTAAAAGTTATACCTATAGTCAAGTCATATAAATCTTACGATTTCACCATCTCTTTGTCATGTTGTCATGAGACTATGTTGGAGAATACATGCGCTGGAAATGTCTACAGTAAATGGCCCTTTTATAGCTCAGCACTATTTTAAATCTATCACCAAAAATGTGCTATAATATTAAATGAATAGGAATGACATTACAGTTAATCAACATGCATTGAGCATAAAAAGATTTTGAGGAGGAAAAGATACTTTCAAGTTAACAAAACTCATGAAAACATGAGAAAATCAGCTTCACATATAGTATATCCCATAAAGCATGTGTATGTTTATGATAAATGCACTTAGACAAAAGTGAGTTTCAGTTTATTTTTGGTTGTGAAGATTTTGTGTAGTTTATCATTTTACAATTATATAGCACTTAATATAAGTGTATTATAAGTGTTGTATTATATGGTGATTAACAACCATTTTGATGGCTTACTGAATGGGTGTGAATTGCAATATTCCACCCTGTTTCAAATTTATGTTCCTGTTCCCATAACATGATTTCTGTGTAGAGTTGCTCAAGTCCTCCATTCAAAAAAAATAAAAATAAAAGAAAAAACTGAAAAACATTTATATATATATATATATATATATATATATATATATATATATATATATATATATATATATATATATATATATATATGTTCAGTTTATGGCCAATGAATGCAGAATTTCAGGGATTTTTCATAGCTCCTTTTAAATTAGCTTCTTTCAATAAGCGTGTTGTAAAAGGGAATAACTGTGTAGTTTCCTAAGGCAACTTGTCTCAATATGCTTTACATAAGTACAATTGTAGAAATCATGTTTTCAGTGGCAATTACCCAAAGCTTAGTATGAAGATGATTAAACACAGTCGAATATGAAACTCATTGATAGCCAACTATCCCATGACTCTCAGGCATATGAATAAAACAGCATTTCTGTTGGACTTATGCAACTGATGTGGGTTTTTGGGAGGGGGTATCGGAGGTTAAGAAGAAGAGATGACCTTCTATAAGACAGCCAGTAAACATGTTAGGCTAGCTGTACTATTAAAGGGATAATTCACCCCAAACCCTTATGACTGTGAAACACAAAAGTGGAAAACAAAAGGAGATGTTAGGCAGAATTTTAGCCTCAGTCACCATTTGCTTTCATTGCATCTTTTTCCCATACAATGAAAGTGGATGGTGACTGAGACTGTCACTCTGTAAAACTCAGCCCTAACATCTGCCTTTGTATTCCATGGAAGAAAGAATGTCATACAGATTTGGAAAAAAACATAAGGGTGAGTAAATGATGACAGAATTTTTTATTTTTTGGGTGAACTATCCCTTTAAAGCTTATCAATTTATGTAAAAAAATAAATAAATAAATAAAAATAAAAAAACTTTTACTTTCTTAGGTTTAGGGTTTGGGTAAGGAGGTAGACTTTATGGTAAGGTTTAGGCTTGGGTTAAAATTAGGAAAAATTGCAATAACATTGTTCGTTTATTTTTCTCTGTGGGAGTAAAAGTTTCATGTTTTTGTACGAGCCAACTCGCACAATTTCTTATGATTTCGCCATCTTGTTTTCATCCTATGGCCTCGAAACTGTAAAGGCTTTCAGAAAATATCTTTGTATTAGGTGTTCTGGAATTGCACTGCAGGAGTAATTTATGGGCTGTTCTAACAGTTCAGAGTAATGACTATGAGTGACCTAGGCTTCATCTTCGAGAAACAGTTGCCATTTTTGCTGCAAGACAGCAGAAACAATGTTACTGTGTAAGTCTGCCTTGCTGTGTGACATTATATGGCAGAGTGAAGCGAGATCTTCTATCAATCTAATCCTAATATTTCTAACGCTTGTAGAAGTTGCAACACACACACACACACACACACACACACACACACACACACACACGTTGGTGCAGCTATCATTATGAGGACTCTCCATAGACATAATTATTTTTATACTGTACGAGCTATAGATTCTATCCCCTAACCCTACCCCTAAACCTAACCCTCACAAAAAACTTTCTGCATTTTTACATTTTCAAAAAAACATCGTTTAGTATGTTTTTTTAAGCAGTTTGATTTATGGGGACACCAGAAATGTCCTCATAAACCACATTTATAGCATAATACCCTTGTAATTACCAGTTTGTAACCTAAAAAAATGTCCTCGTAAACCACCCAAACCCGCCCACACACACACACACACACACACACACACACACACACACACACACACACACACACAGAGGAAGAAAGTATTTGTAGCTATATATGTCTTCATATAATTGAGCATATAATGGCTCCTCAGAGCTTTCGTACAGCCAGGGGCCTTTCTATTAAACTCCAATGATTCACACTTATCAGTGTCACTGCTTTGTTTGCACCCACCCATCATTTCATCCATTCCTCCACCTTTTTCTCTCCTTCTCTCCATATATCCCTTTCTTCCTTTTCACTTCTCTTTTCACAAGAGCACAGTCATTACAACGTTTATAATTTTGTCATTACACCACCATTTACCAATTACCCACTGCACGTTCCCTGCTCTGGATGTCATTAACCTCTCCCAAAACTCTCTCCTCTCGCCGTTCCTCAGACTTGCTCCATAAGGGGATGGCTGAGTGTGCCGATCCGCTGGTCTGATATGGGGAGAGTCTCAGACAAATCATTGGAGTGCTCCTCAGGTCTGCAGCTCCTAATTGCTGTGTGCCACAGGGTCCTTATGAAGCAATCAAGCAGGCAATCTCGGAAGACGCTTGTGCCGTAACACGTTAACAATCCTTCCCCCTCCTCTCTTTTTCTTTCTTTCTCTCATTCTCTCACCTCTTAGTGGAGCTGGGCTACCCCAGGTCCCAGCTGCAATTAAAGACCTTGCTTGGGACTGAGCTAATAAAATACAGGCATGTTTAATGAAATAAAGAGGGAATGGAGATGAAGGAGAGGAACAACCGATGAGGGTGTGTTTGGTTTTTCTCCTTTAAATGACAGTTGTTCAAGTTCCCTTTCTGGACAATAAAATAGACCAATATGGTAATGAATGTGGTGCTCTTTTAAAGCTGGGGTAACTTAATGGAGATATCAGTTATGTTCCACTAAAGTATCAAATTAGGGGATATCAGCTGTTTCTCCTAAAATTCCTTTAGAACATATGAATATAGGTTTAAACGTAATAGAATTTGTTCTTGGTGGAATTTGATAAGGAATGTTTGAGTTCATGTTGAAATCTCTGGCTTTTGATTACAGAATTTGAACTGAGCACAATTTGAGGTGATGTTGAGATCTTGTTGAAAAGCTCTAATGAGACATGTGAGATTACTGGGGCCTTTTAATTTAAGAAGCAGGAGACTTACAGTAAGAAACAAATGAGACAATTGTTTACATACAGTAAGAGTAAAAAGCTATAAAATGAAAGTGGATGGCATAGGTCAGATCATTTGGTCTTGGAAGAATTGAATGAGAAACGACATAGTTCATACTGAAATCTCGGATTTTGATTTTGATTTTCCAACTCAGTAAGTCTGAGCACAGTTTAAGATGTCGTTGAGATCTCTTTTGAAACTCTACACTGAAATAAAGTGGTAACCTACAATTGTTACCTCAGTGATCTATTTCTTCTTGATCTTAGCATAATTGCTTTCTTTGGTGTAACCTCATTAGTCAGTTTTATTTAAGCAGATTAAATAATATTTTTGACTTGAACAAAACCGGTTAATTCAGATGTTACCACATGAAGCATATTTTTAGGTTACCTGACAAAACATTTACAGTGTAGAAGATGCGCGTGTGAGATTATGGGGTCTTTTTGCAGCAGAAACATCTCAGATGCAAAAGACTAAAAATAAAAACTCTATTTGCTCTCTACTGAACTGCATTTATCTCTTGGAGAAACAGTTGAGACATTAATGAGATATTATTTGTGATGCTTCTTCCCTATGAGCAAACTCTCTCATTTCCCATCACACCCACACCCACACACACACACACACACACACACACACATATGTTGGTGCAGCTATCATTATGAGGACTCTCGATAGACAAAATGATTTTTAAACTGTACGAACTATAGATTCTATCCCCTAACCCTACCCCTACCCCTACCACTAAACCTAACCCTCACAAAAAACTTTCTGCATTTTTACATTTTCAATAAAACTTCATTTAGTATGTTTTTTTAAGCAATTTGAATTATGGGGACACAGAAATGTCCTCATAAACCACATTTATAGCATACTACCCTTGTAATTACCATTTTGTAACCTAAATAAAACACACACACACACACACACACACACACACACACACGAAGCACGCACACACACAGTGTCAAAGAAAAGACTGCATAAGCTAATGGATATGCGTTTTAGTTCACTGTTAGACATTTTGTTTGTGTCAGACATTGACAGCAAAGAGGAGCACAAAGTTACACATAACTGTGAGATTTAATAGCCCAAAACAGTCTCAGAAATGAAATAAATAGCTGAAAGCCTACAATGACCCCAAAATTATAGGCTACACATTTCCTCTTCTGTGTGAAATTGGCTCTGTGGGACAGGTAACACTGAGTTCAGAGCTGTTTTAGGTGTCAGAGAGCCACTCCCTTAGCCGCAAGACACCCCCGGCAGGGCGTGAGAACAGACCAGCTGTACTCCACACTGGGCCCGAATCAAACCCAAACACCAGCCTAGAATTTCATCTGCCTCTTGTTTTGGACCATAAATTTGGCAGAGCCGGCATCTCTGTGAGGGAAAACCACTCTTTTGTTCGGTCCTATAACTCTCGTTGTGCTTTTCCCCACTCATTGTCAGCTGAAAATGTAGACAAGAAAAGTTCTCTCTATTCTGTTTATGATGTGCCTGTTTTAAAAGATTCCCTCACATGCAGTACAAAGGCGGCTTTGTGGCATCTATGTGAAGACACGTCTTTAGCTGCCAACATGTTTTGATGGTGGCGTACATATGAGCCAGAGTCAGATGACACCCCTGGGAGTCCCCAAACTGAATTGATTTCCTTTCATTTGAGTTAATCCAAACTTGCACCTAGAGCAAGTGTAGTTACATGCAGTCTCTACAAAACATTCGCAGACATGATGTTACACAACCATTTCTCAAAATGATTTTCACAAATGAAAAAAGATTAAGAATAGTCTTTAGTAATGTTGCTAAATAACATGATTTCAGTTGTAGTGTTATAGTGAAATGGATTTATGATCATGGCCATAACCAGCTATGTCACCAAAGTCCAGACTTTTCGATTTTTTTTTGAAGCAATATACAACTGAACAACACACGACTACAATTTTTAATTGCCTTAGGTCAGTTCATATCAGACAAGTACACGATACAGTGCAGCTAATTGTATCTTTAGTTCAATATTTATTCAAACATTTTAATATCTTCAATACTCTGCAGCCAGGGGCTCCGGGGCTTCAGCCCAGGTAAGTCCGTGCATTAATGTGGCCCTGCAGATTACAGTATGAAATATGTACGAACAATTGCCATGTTGAAGACTATTCTATTTCATTCATTTTAGTAGCTGATATTTCACAACATCATTGGTAAAAACATAATTGTAATTTTGGTACAATTCTTGGCACCCCACCCCAGACCTCACTAATTTTCAAACCATGGTTACGGTCCTGTTTATGATATTAAAATATAAAAGGCAACAAAGTTTTACTTTTAAATATAGTAGCTAATGTCATGTGAGGAGTTATATTTTGGTCTATTCTCACCTAAAGCAAACTGGACCGCTTCAGAAGACATTGATAAAACTACTGGAGTCTTATGGATTACTTTTATGCTGACTTTATTCCTTTTTGGAACTTCAAAGACCTGGCCACCATTAATACATATCTGGGATGGTATGAGAGTGAGTAAATGATGAGAGAATTTGAGGAAAAATGTTGATTACGGGGCAGAGAAAAGATTATCTTAGATCTTTAGACAAAGTATCAAATAACCAAAACAATCAGCATTTTTGTGAACAGATATTATAGCCATGGTTATGACTAAAATTACCCATTTTACTCAAAAATATGATTAATTTAAAACATACAAAGTGAGCATCTACTAGTTCAGAATGAAGAATGCACAGAAAAGGGTAACTGCTGAGAGAATTTTCAAAAAAATTTAGTTGCCAGTCACTCAATGCTATTTTATTAGTCAAAACAGTTAAATAATAAAACACAAATAATAAATATTATAATATTAGATATTATTATTAGTCAGACACAGATAAATAAAGCAAATTTAGATTAAACTGAGACTTATTCATCTGCATTGGTCTGGTTAGTAAATTAATTTGTATGAATGAATATAACATGTTAATGAATTTAATGAATCTGTCTGAATACTCTAAATAAATATGTGGCCTTTCAACTAGATGCTGGGAGCTTAAAAGGGGTCATGACATGCCTTTTTTATTATTTTAATGTATTCCTTGAGGTTTACTTATAATATTAGTAGTTTTTGTAGCACAAAAAAACAGTTATACATTTGTAAAAAATTGTAATTTTTTTACCCTCATTCTGACCCTCTGTCAGAATCGCTCAGTTTTGGTGCTGCTTTTCCTTTAAGACTTTACTGTAAACACCCACTGTTCTGATTGGCTCTCTGCTTTTGACTAACCTGCTCTCTGATTGCCATCTCACTGCTCACTGCTACTGGGTGGGGCTACGGAAGTGATAAGGTAAAATATGCATTGATGCATTGTTGTGGAGGCTGTCAGATGCAAATGTCAACCACAGTGTGACATCACAATGTGGAGGAAGCAGAGAGCAAGCTGTTTTTGCAGCTTGGTTTCAACAAATGCTCTTTTTGCATTGAGGAGGAAGTTTTGAATTCTGAAACTTACAGCATGCTTTTATAGCACAATGATCTCTTATATGTTTAAATATCAAGGAAAATTTGATTCCTCATGACCCCTTTAACTTGGAAATGTAACATTCATATATGATTCATTCTAACACAAATGGGAACGAGAGAAAAAAACAATGCATTTTCTATTAAAGGGATAGTTCACCCAAAAATGAAAATTTTTTCATTATTTACTCACCCTCATGATATCCCAGGTGTGTATGACTTTCTTTCTTCACCAGAACACATTTGAAGAAAATTATCTTAGCTCAGTAGGTCCTTAAAATGCAAGTGAATGGTGATCCGATATTTGAAGCTCCAAAACTCACACACAGTCAGCATAAACGTCATCGATACAACTCCAGCGGTTACATTAATGTCTTCTGAAGCAATACAATTGCTTTTGGTGCAAACAAAGACCAATATTTAAGTACTTTTTAACCCAAAGCTTCCGGTAAACTTCACAAGAAGGTGGAGATCACATGGTCTCTTGTGTGACGTCTTCAAGTTATCATGATACCGACATAATCTCACATTCTCCACTCAGTTGAGACATCCAGGATGTGTGAGTAAAGAAACAGATAAATACAGATCTAAACCAAAACCAACCAAGCTACAGTAGAGCGTTCCTCCTTCTCACTTGTAAACAGCGTTGCTCTTCCGGCTGTGACGCACGTGCGTCAGTTCTTGCGTGTTTCATGTGCCATTGCGATTACATCACAGATGTGTACCGCTTCTGACCGGAAGCATGATTTAGAGATAAAAAAGTACCTAAATATTTATATTTTTTGCACTAAAAGCGATCATGTCACATTATTAGACATTAATTTAACAGCTGGATGTGTATGGATGACATTTATGCTGACCGTCTGTGATTTTTGGTGCTTTAAAAATCGGATCACCATTCACTTGCATTTTAAGGACCTACAGAGCTAAGATATTTTTCGAATTTTCTTAAAATGTGTTCTGGTGAAGAAAGAAAGTCATACAAACCTGGGATGTCATGAGGGTGAGTAAGTAATGAGAGAATTTTTGGTTGAACTATCCCTATAAGAAAACACAACCTAGCCAAATTAATAATCATTATATTGGTTCAGCTGAGTAGTATTGTAATGGTAAACTAACATCACAGCAGTTTGCTCAATATCACACAAAATTGTTGCTCTAATGAGCACTTTCACCACTTAAGAATAATACTTGGGGTGTGTTGACTTCCAGCAAAAGACAATAGGGAAACAGCCTGATGAGGCAAAATAAGGCTGGTTAGAGTTTGGATGAGACAGGCAGGTCCTGTCTGAACCTGGTAGCAGACAATATTGTTCTCTGGGATTTTCTGGAAAGACCCTCGATATCTGCCCCCCTCGGGACCTCCACAGTCTCAAGACCCCCAGACCCAGTGTCCCATGCTGACCAAGGGCTCGCTTCTGCAGGAGAAGCAGACCACTGTTTCCCAGGATGTGCACGCACTTGTCATGTAAATGAAGAAGTCACTACCAATTAAAATAATTGCACCGCATCGCCTTATCTTTGCTCATTGAGTTCAAGAGAAGGAGGGGTGCGGGATGTGATGGGACCTCCTCTCTCTTTCTCTCTCTCTCTCTCTCTCTCTCTGTCTGTCTCTCTGTATCTAAACATCCACAACTGACACCAGCTCCCCTTTTCCATTCATTATAAAGAGGATCAGTGCCTTGTATAAGATCAGCATGATGGTTCAGAGAGGTTATGGACTTTTTACATGTAAGTAAAAGGGCAAGAAAGAGGGAAATAGTATTGACGGTTCACTTTGAGATTATTCACAAAAAACTGAGTGAGTGTGTGAGTGTGTGTGTGTGTGTGTGTGTGTGTGTGGTGGTGGGGGGTGGGGGTCCATGGCACAGCAGGTGGTGGGACTAATGGAAGCCCCTGGCAATGTTCAGAGTGTGTGAGTGTGTGTGTTTAGTAAAGGGAGGGGTGTAATGGGTGGATCCTCTCTGGACTGGAACTGCTGATGTATCCTTATTGACAGAGCTGCTTCTCAGCTGAACAAGCAGCTCATGGCCACTACAACCATGAACAAATGCATAAGAAAGAGAAAGAATGAGATAGAAGGCCTGATGAAATCTCAGCAAAGCCAGGAGGCAGATCTTTGACACACCATGTCCTGCAATGGCTCTCGTCTAATCCATTTTCCTCCCCCTTTTTACCCACTACCTAGAGCACACTGGTTATTACACACTGCTGCAGGGGGATCTATTCACTTTCCATATCCAGACACACAAACATACACACATGTGAATGCACTGAACAAATTGTTGGGGCAGAGGGGTCCACCATCAGACCATTTATGTTTCCTGTTACCCAAGTGGACTGGGAACTCTCTTATTGACTACAAACTAGTCCATATTCATCAAAAACCAATACAAACATACACCGAATGATACCACAATACCAAACAAGCATAGAGTAAATGCTGAATAAATCCATGCATTAAAGGTCAACTGTGTAATTTCTCTGCCACTAGTGGCAACAAACAGAACTGCACAAATAATGACTGTTTTCAAAAAGGTTTCCTAAACACTCACCTTTCTGCCAATGGTTGGACAAACAGATAGTGCCACCCTAAACTCACACCACTGGTTAACCAATGTTGCTAAGTTGGGCTGGGATGCTCAAACAAACAGAGCAATGTTTGTATAGGGAAATCAACCTATGAATGGCTTACTGATACTGTAATTGTCTCTACAAATTAAGATAGGATAGGAGAAAGTATTTTGACATCGAAACAATTACCCACTGATTGCAACTTGCTCCTCCTCTTCCTCTGTTCACCAATTCCAGACATGGACCTGAGTAGCATTTACGTATGCAACTTATTACTGTTGTTTTGTGCTCTAATATCTCATCTGCATTTTTGCATTTAAATATGTGCTTAAAGAAACACTGCAGGCTAGCAGAAACCTTTCCCTGGTCACCATGTCACCACATGACTTGTTCTCCTCAAAATCCTGGAGGCTGTATATTTAATGAGAGCAATATGAGTAGATATAGAAATATGCATCTGTGCATCACATTTTTTGTCTCATGTTTGCAGTAATCTTTTCCGCAAAACTGTTCCAAATAAATTGCCGTTTGATGTACAGACATTGTATTATTCTACAAATGCTATATGTCAGTACAAACCCATTACAACAAACCCACCACTAGCAGCACTAAATGGAAACAATTATGTTGTTTCCTAACAGGTTTCCCAAACATTCCCTAGTTGCGGTAAACCTTGTTCTGTGAAACTCTGTCAGGATTCACATTTACTGCTACCTATACTAATTGGCTAAAAAAACGTGGACCGTGGTCTGATTCGTTTTTGGCAGCAGACCCTAGGCTGTAACATAGACAAGTATGTTTTTTAAGGACAACTTTTTCAGTGATATCTGATAGTAAGTAGGGACATGTGTGGTATCCATGCATTCATATATTGTATGTGTGACTGAACATTCGTACTACTAGTGTGCCCTCCAGCTCTGTAGCTTGTGAATGAAGCAATTAGGTATTCAAAGAACAGTTTTTAATGGCTGAGGGAGCTGGACAGAACAACATGAAAAAATCTTGTCTGAATCAATAATTCACACAACCATAAAGTGCTTCTTCAGTAATTAAGTCTTACATAGCTTATTTGGAGAGACTTCCTTGAAGACAGAGGCTCTCAGCCTTGATCAAAAACGAATGTTCACTGAGGTTGAATGTGCTTGTATTCACATATAATGTAATGACTGCTTCTTTATTTTTGCTATTTGTATGAAATGAAAGAGAATTCTTATGTAATAGATGTGTTTGGACAGCATATAGTCATGAGAAGCTATATTTGTGTGATCATATTTATGAGCATGTGGTTGTTGTTGCTGTGTCAAAACAGAACAGATTCATCATACATTTGAGGAAGCGAGATGCAGTATAATTCGACAATCAGTAACGCACAGATTTATTCGAGAATGAAAGAGCATACACATTAAGATACACATCCATATGCAGCATGTCAGTTTCCTTCAGAAACATACTGTACACTTTCAATAATAATATAAATAAATCAAATAAGAAACCCTGATAGATGAAAGAACAAAACAAAAACAGAGAGGTCATGAATATGGAACGCATCATTTTCCATTTGATATAAATATTCATCACGCACTGCGATTAGGATGTCATGACTCTGTTATTGGTTTCAACAGGATTCTGGTTTAGAAAAAAATGGAGAAAGAGAGAGAAAAAGACTCTCAAGGTTGATTAATCTCATCAGGACATCATCAATAATGGATGTCTCCAATCATGAGAGTGGAAACTTACTCTCCTGCTGTGTCAAGGACTCACCACTCAGAAGGGGTCTCTACCCCTATAGATCTGCACCCCACCATATTCAATGGCCCCTCATGCTGGGCAGTCTCAGAGTGTGCTGATAGACCTCGGAGCATCCACAGACTACTGGAAGGGATGATCTCACAGGGCGCCTCGTTTTGTTCAGATTGATTTGTTGTTTCAGTGTTTTGCTTAAATGAGTGCCCTGAAAGGCTTTCTGTTGCAATAGTTTCTGTATAAACTGTTAAATATTAAAATGTTCCAAAAATACTTGTGAAAATGCTTCCATTTTGCAATTTTCTAAATTAATAGTTTTTTTCCATTTCAAATTATATTATTAGCATAACCATTTCAGTGAAAAGTTTTGGAAAAATGTACATGAATTTCAGAATTTTTTAGTTTTTGGTAAGTCTCTCTTTTGCTTGCACTTGAGCTGGCATGGACTCGACTCATGTTGTCTCAGCATGATTTGAAAATGTTCAGAAGAGCATGAAGTGTGCTTCAATGGAAGCAAAGAAATCTGACCTGTCGTCCAAAGGATTTAACATGGTCAATGTCACAAATTTTGCTTGTTTGAATAGAATCTTAAAGGGAAGAAAGTAACACCCTTCCCACACCAGACATTGCTCACGTCCGGTGTAGACAGGGTGAAGGTCATGAAGGTGGACAAAATTGTGGACAGAATTTTCATTTTGGGGTGAACTATCCTTTAAATATTTTTATACATTTTACATTGTAACATTCCTTTGTTTTAGAGTTTCCTCAAAATTATAAAATTTTGTTCATTTCCAGGTTTAAACACCAGATTTTCAATGTGGACTTTTGAACCCCAACTGTTTAGGTACTTTTAGACCATCGGGCCGAATGGTTATGTTGTTTAAACTTGACGTTCAGTTCCGATCCAGACTTTCCAACACCGTTACAGTTTCTTTTTCCTTTGTGGTGCTGCGAAATCAGGATTAGAATGGACTGACTGAACAAGTGACCCATCATGAGTCATAACGTGACCAAAGCCATTTCACCAGCATGGTTACTTGTCTTAAATATGGTTTAAGACCATGCTGAGAAATCTGGGCCAGGAACAGTTTGTAATTGTATTGAACCGTGCTGCTGGAACAGTTCCTCACAGTGCACAAAACCATTCGGCCCAGTGGTGGAAAAGTGCTTTATGCTTGTTTGGAACACAGCCATGTTGGTTCATAATTAATGGTAAAGGTTTTAATGACCCAAGCAATAGTTTAGAGGCCGTTCAAAGATCTGTAGGTCAACTGCAATTGAAAATAAATTGAAAAGTTTTTGAAAGTGAGGGAATGGCTGTAAACTATGCTTATTCAACATGCACTGGGGTTTAAGAGCCTGCTGATATGGTGCTGAATTAGTCTCAGTCCGTAAGCCACAGGGCTAGAGATTCTTCTCTGCCTGTCCTGCCCTGCAAACCCCCATCCAGTGTGGGCAGAGCTTGCCTGCAGGCCACGGCTAACAGACAGTTAATGGAGAAGTCCTGCATTGAAAGGACTGAGCTGAAAGAGGCAGAACAGGTTTTCATTGCTGGGGTTGTCGGAGTGAGGAGCGCATTGCTCTCCTGAGCGTCTAGACATTCTTCCACATGAAGCTCACTATGTCGAGCTTAAAAGCTTTCCACACTTCTTTCTCTTTGTATCTTCTGCTTGGTTGTCTTGCCCTGCAGGTCCAACATGTTCTCTTAAGCCACACATTGTACAATTTTTGAATTCCTATATTTCATATACTGTAAGGGTAGTTCACATGAAATACTTTAGGAAAGTTGACCTGCAGTGTGATATCTCCTATTTGACGGCTGTTTGAAAAAAAACAAAATAATAAATAAAAAAAAAACAGCGGTCGATATATATATAAAGAATGATAAATTGCAGCACAATGAAACACAGTAAAATGAAAAACGGAAATGAAATACGGTACAATGAAATACAGTAGAGGCTAATGTTAAATGAAAATACAAACAGGGCATTAGCCAACCTATATGCTACAGCATACATCACCTTAATACATGCTTATATCACTCAAAGTATTTCACTTATTTTTAACCAGGCTTTAAGGACATGTATAACAGTTTAATACAATTACATTCTCTTTACACATATTCACTTAATTGGAAAACACTCTGGGCTATAAATCATTAAATATATTGATTATTAGATATTATTAATTCTAAAGTTACATACCCAGTCCTTGCATGTGCACAAAATGTGGTCAAACTCCTCACATGCAATCCATATGCATCCTTCAAAATTAGCCCATAACAAACACTCAATTCTAACATCCAACTCTTCTGAACACACATATAATGCAATTTATAAGCATTTTGTGTGAAATTTGATATTTACATAAGAATTCTCAACTGATGAACAAAACTGGGAGCTCTCTTGCAATACATGTTCCCAAGTTTCTAACCAGCACACATGGGCGATACCAGAGAGCATGGAAAATAGGTGTTGCAAAACCCCGGTTCTTAAAGGGGCCACGTCCAATTTATGATAAGAGGTAAATTTCATGAAATTTCTCCACTTGGCTACATTTATATATCCATATTTCATACATGGTGGTGACTCGCCAACATATAAAATAATGGAAAAGATTTAGCTAAAACTTATACCTATATTACTTAATGAGGAACCTAGGTCAAAGATCCAAAATGGTAGCTATTGGGTACATTGAGATGCTACAGGTTAGGTTGTTAAGAAAATTTATTTTTGTTTTGCTAATTTTTCTTTGTCTTAAAGTCAAAATAAATCTGCCATATCTTACCCAACTCTGCCTCTAAACAAGAATACTTTCCACAGAACATTGTCTGTGTTGAGATGCCTCCTTTACAAATTCGATAGCCTTTATTTTTACCCTAACATGACAGGTCTTAGATCTTGCGTGGATAAATGCATGTTTGGGCTTTTTGTTTTCCTTTGAATGAACTGTAAAATAGTCATCATTGCGGCAATGCAGTAGTGAAATATGTCTTTTTGTGTTCTTGCATGGTTAAAATTACAGCTGACAGATTCAGATGCTGATAAGATGAAAAAAATAAATAAATACAGTATCAGTCCTTCCACAGCCACGTTAATAGATTCATTTAGACGCCTTTAAAGACTTATTGTGCTATGGATTAAAATATGGACAAAGATTTTCTACCTCTGTGGTAAGTACATGCAGTGTGAAAACAGTACATGCCAGCATGCTCTCTTCACTGGGGGCATATTTAGCATTTTGAGTCTCAGACCAGGAGCACTAACATTTATGTGCAGAAAAGAACACGCAGAGCTTCATTCCTAAAGCCCCCCAGGACATGCCAAAAGGAAGTTTTAATTCCCACCATTATGGTTCATTTGCTTCTGAGATTCCCAAGTTGAATTTCTATAATGGCCTTTCATGTGCGGGTATTCTCATAAATTAAAGACATAGGAGCAGGGAGGTGATGGAACAAAAGTGGAAGAGAGATGCAAAATATTTATGGGTGTTTATGCAGTGATGGTACTGATGTGATGTTCACCCAAAAATGAAAATTCTGTCATAATTTATTCACCCTCGTGTTTTTTCCCCCATACAATAAAAGTTAATGGTGACTGAGGCTATCATTCTGCCTAATATCTCAGTTTTGTGTTTTATGGAAGAAAGAAAGTCATACAGGAACAAAATGAATGTGGAAAATAATGAAAGAATTTTCATTTTGGGTGAACTACACCTTCAATAAAAGCATCCAAAGAACTGGAGACTTGTTCAAAATCTTTGCTTAATTCAAACTTGATTGAATTATTATCAAAAATGCATCTCTTAACTGTGCTCTACCAGCATTAACAATTAAACAATTATATAATTTCAATTATACAAATTAATATAACGTCAACAATATATCATTTAAAATATACTCACTGCTGTCTAATGAAATAGCATTAGGGGGCATTCACACAAAATACATTCTTACATTCAGAACACAGCTCGAAGTAACACAGCAGAAGGATACAGAATGCAGGTGTCTCAAGACGCTTTTTAAAGAGTTTAACTTCTATACAATTTTGACACAAAATCTTACAAATGTAGCACTTAAAGTACGAGACACTGAAAAACAATTATACTGAAAAGAGAGGCTGACAAATAACAGCGTGACATAAAACAGCGGTCAAAACAATTTCCATCTAGTGCATGTTTACATAGAAAAACAATTTAAAAACAGTGCAGACTGGCACAAAAACGTGTTTGGTAAGAACAGCCCCCTTCAACAGCCAAAGAAGTCCATCTTGCGACATGAAAAAACAATTAAAAAAAAGCAGTGCAGATAGACGGATGAACATGTCATGTGTAAACCGCTCTTTAAAGTGTCTATTTCATAATTTATTTGGTTTGACAGGGGTAATTGTGGCATGATTTCTAATACATAAATATAAGCCTCAGGCTCTCCATACAAAGCCGCAGATTCAACTTGCTTGTAACGTAAAAAGTCCTACATTACAGTGCAAGGTCACCAATAAAACGTTTGCTAGTAAAAGCCACAAAACACTTTTGCAGTGTGCAACTAGCTAAGCATGCGAGACTAGGGTAACACATAGCAGGAGGCAGAGTAATTAAGTTGAGAGGTGATCGGCGATATCAGATTTGCTGGGCAACATTACACGTAAGGCTTTCGGTATATTGAGCAGTAATTAGGTTAGAGTGACACAACGCAGTGTATATAGGTTACTTCATTATTCTGCTGCAATATATTCCTGCTCTTTATGTCCCAGGGTGAGAGGGAACCCAACATTGCTCTCCGGGATCATTGTTTCAGTGCTGCAACCCAGTAACATTTGTGTTTATCATGCTAAGCCAACCATCATAGGCATATCAAAGCTCATACTTCCTTTCCATCATCTGTACATATACTGCAAGTAACAGCAATTGGAGGGAGTGAGTTAGTGGATAATCTCCACCCCTGAATCACACCTTCCCCCACATTCACGATCTGGAGTAGCCTTGAGGAGTAATAACAGAAGGATGCAGTCTGATCTCATGAAAATTACGTGACTGTGGCAACTTTTTGCAAAACGAAAATACGTGCTTCCTTACAGATTTCGCTGCAGTTTCCCAGTGAAATGTCCAGCGAGGGGCGCCAAAAGCGAGTAAAATTGTGTCGTAATCAGACAAGGTATTAAGGCGAATGTTAGATGGAGGTTTTAATCAGTAAAACTAAAATTTTAACCTAAACCTAACCAACAGTGTCCTGAAAGCAAATGAGAGGTAAAAAAATAAATTAAATGCTTTACCCTAAACCAACACCTGAATCTAACCGAAAGTGTTCTAAAAGCAAATGTGACATGAAAAGCACATTTTCTGAAGCTACCACATATTTTCGCTGCTTGTCAGCTAGAGTGATTAGCTGGGCTTGAACCTTGCTCTTCCGACTCTAAAATCCAACATTCTATCAGGTGAGCTACCATGCAAGCTAATCACATTTTAATGAGTGAGTAAATGTGATTATTATATCATAATCAGCTGTTGTACTCATGATTAGTAAGTAAATAAAACGCACAGTTGTTGTAGCTTCTCTAGTGTTAATTTCCACAGTAATCTGCGCTGAAATGTAGAACACGGCACGACAAACTCAGTTTGCAAAAATGTAGTTATAGTAACTTTCATTCTATGAGACTAGGTTGGAAGGATGACTGATAGAGAAAGGAAGAACAGGAGAACTGGGGTTAAAATAAATAACAGGTCTATAAGAACGTTCTAATGGTCTGATTACTCTTGTGAATTTATTGCATATAATTATTTCTCTGTTTTTTCATATGTGTATTTTAAAATTTGATGTACAATGTCAAATTTTGGCCGCCAAATCATTTCAAATTCTCCTAAAATACACATCTGTCCATGCCGTCTTCTCTCTGTATCAGTGAAGCTATGGTCTAGAGGTGTGAATCTTCACTGGCCTTCACACGATTCGATCCGATTACGAATCAAAGAGTGACGATCCGATTATGAAATGATTCTCGATGCATCACGATGCATCTTGTACTCCAAATTTGTTTTTAATACTGAGACACACACTCAGAATTAAATAGTATTCAAATATTAATTTAGAGCAGGTCCAGGATGGCTACATCAGATATCTGCTTCTGTGAGAGTGCAGATGTCAGCTTCTCCTTTCCAGACCACAGGTGATAGTAAAGTGACACAAATAGCGGGATTGTTGCTTAAGAAATCATGCATCTCGTATGCGCACTGTCTGGCAATGATCAGCAGCAAGAGACCGGCAATGAGCAACAGCCAAAGAAATAGAGAGCAAAAGAGGAGTGAAGGCAATGGGAAGCAGGAGACAAAAAAATCATTCAAAAATAAAAACATCACCCACAGCTGTGTCATCATTATTTTCAGCTGTTTTTCCACGGTCTGGGCAAATCATTCCAATAATGGGCACTAGCCCCTGTTTCATGTTGTTTGTTTTCATGTTATCATGAATAAACTCTCCCGTTTGCTGTTTGAGTTTGTGAATGAATTTCAGGATTGTAGTTTAAGTCGAGGATGATGGTCATTTGGTTGATCCAGTCTGCAATCAGTTCTATAGTGTGTGCTTGGCTTTAGTACTGTATATGCAGATCTGACCATTTGTTTCTAACATCTCACTCTGTTTCTGGCACACACATAAGCACCACTCTGCTGCCACTATTTAAATTGAACCTTCTTGAAATGAAACAGAATTGTTGTAGAAAGAATGGCGATGCATCGAAAAATTAATTTTTCTCCCAACTCTGCGAAGATCAGATGATTATCAGACCTTAAAAGTGAAGTGTGTCATTTCTTTGATGGTACAGTAAAACAGTATCTCCTATCCCAGTTTAATGTGCATAGACAAGTGTAATTAAGTTATTCATAGGTTAACGCCTCAAAGAGTGTAATCACTGTGGATTTTGGGGTTTTATGCTGTTTTGGTGCAATATTTTAACTTTTGGCTCAACCAATGCTGTGAGATCGGGGCGGGACTACCTGTTGGTAGCAATGGTTGTACAAGTGTTTGAAAACCTTATTTGGAAACAACTGCTTTTTTTTTTTGTAATTCCATTTCATTTCACTAATGCACCCGAAATTACACACGTTACATTTAAATTTCCACTAGAGTAAAAGGAAGTCCCCCCAAAACACAGTCTTTAATTGGAGGGGATGCCTTTTTTTTTTATTATTTTTCATGGGCATTTGTCTTTAAAAGTAACAGGACAATGTAGAATGAACAGAAAAGGACAGAGAGAAGAGGAATAGTGTGATCAGGAAATGACACAAGCTGGATTCAAACTCTAATCACCTGCATTTAAGAGCACATGCACTACCCGTTAAGCCACATATCCAACAAGGGGATGTATAGAGGAAGAGGATACATTAATAGCCATAGCATCACTAATGATGCCCAGATTTCACAAAGATCATTACATCACTCAATGGCAACAGACAAAACACCAGCAAGAGGGAGGTTTGAGATTAATATACAGCCTATTGAATTGGTATACAGACTCACACTATAGGCAGACCAGATTAGAGACTGCATCTTAACTCACCACAGATAAAGCACCAGGAGAGACCAGATTACCAATCAACTCATCACTAATTACAAGTGGCCTACAGGCAAAGAGCAGAGTAGATTAACCAGTCCTGCTGGACTGTCTCCCCATTCTCTCCTCAGACTGGATTTAATTACTATACACACAGCACCCGTCTGCTCATGCATAAAGATTATTTACTGTACTGTCTACATTACTTTCTCCTGGAATATCAAAACATGAACATACAGAACTGAGGTCATATCTGAATATATGTCTTTTCAAATCAGATGATTAAAATGAGACCAGTAGCACATGCAATGATGGAGATCACATAACTTTCTAAATATTTATATATTTATTCATTAAGTTTTTATTATTATTTGTTGTCTGTCTGTTTAGTGCATATGTGACATGTATATATTCCCACATTTTTGCTTCTAGCGTAAACAGCAGACAGGAAATTGAATGGATGAAAGTACAAAAATATAGACACACAAGTATACAAACTGTTCCTCGTCCAAGCCTCAACCTCTCTATCAGTTTTTAAAGGAATAGTTCACATAAAAATGAAAATTCTCCCATCATTTACTCAACCTTATGCCATACCATATGTGTATGACTTGCTTTCATCTGCTGAACTCAGATGAGTTCTTTTGGTCCATACAATGCAAGTGAATTGTGATCAGAACTTTGTAGCTCCAAAAATCACGTAAATCAGCATAAAAATAATCCATATAACTCCAGTGGTTACTGTAAATCCATATCTTCAGAAGTAATATGATAGGTGTGGGTGAGAAACAGATCACTTTCACGTTCCTCTTCTAGTGTTTTTGGTGATTCACATACTTCACGCATACTGCCCCCTACTGGGCAAGGATTTAAATATTGATTTGCTTCTCACCCACAACTGTCATATCACTTCTGAAAATATGGATTAAAATACTGGAGTCGTATGGATTACTTATATGATCCCTTTATGTGCTTTTTGGAGCGTCAACATTTTGGCACCCATTCACTAACATTGTATGGACCTAAAGAGCTGAGATGTTCTCCTAAAAATATTCAATTGTGTTCTGCAGAAGAAAGAAAGTTATACACATCTGGAATGGCATGAGGGTGAGTAAATGATGAGAGAATCTTCATTTTTGGGTGAACTATCACTTTAATATCTACATGATAACATGTCAAAACATCGGACACCAAAATCCTTTTTTCCATCTTTGGCACATTGTTCCACATAAACGCAGTGTACCAAAATAATTTTCATCATAACCTTTTTCATCTCACTGTAACCTTGTAATAAATAGATTCATACAGTGGCCCTAAAAGTATTCGTACACTTTAGCCACACTTAAAAATCTATTAATTTCATTATAATAAAATATCAAATCAAGTCGCATTTATTTTTAAGAAAGAGAGCAAAATAGCACTTTTCAGCCAAAACATTTAATAAAAAGATGTTTCTTCATACATCTACTAAAAATGACCTTGAGACCAGTTGGTTGAAAGTAACTGGAAAAATGGCTTAAAGTTAGATCTAAGAAAAGCTCTAGCTTTATTTCTTTGCAGATACTACTTGGTTTGATATTTTCTTACCTACAGTAATCCAATGTAATGCAAAATTTTTATGTGCAAATTCATTTCCCCAACACAATGGGGCCACTGTACAAACCTAAATCTGCAAACTCCTAATCCAGTGAAAGAAGATGTTTGTGATTGTGTTTATGTTAGCGAAGAACCCGCAGTAGTTCTTAAGTGAGTAAGCCAGGGGCTGATTAATTAAGCATATGTACAATATGGACTCTTTTTGAAATTAGTACCTTTAATGATGGCTACATGCTTCCAATCAGGCAGTTTAAAGGCAAACCATCTGCCTGAACTTGGCAAATGGATTGGCTTCCCACCCCCACTCACACTTTCAATGTGATCCAAATGTATTCTGATATTAGAATGATATTAGAAAGGACTTATGTTAAAGGAAGAGTTAAGCATATCTACACAAATATAACCACAATCCTAAAAACACTCACGTGTTGTCTTGCACTTAACATTGACATAAACACATGCAGATGCACTCTGCTTTGAATGAGGGAAAGAAGAGGCTGTGGTGTGATCATTGGAAAGAATCCATGCACATGTAACATGTTAATGAAAAGGAAATATTCATATTAAGGGAAAACAAACTATTGAGAAAGTGCTCATTAGACCTTATTAATAAATGCAAGTGCTGGTAATTAGTGAAAGGACCTTGGAGCCTCTGTTTCTCCTTTCCTTTATACTCTATCTTTTCTGAGTTTGTTTATTTGTTTTTTTCTTTCTTGTTATTTTGAAGTTGATTCTGCACCATTCCCTCGCTCTGAGTGTTGACCTGATCTCTCCGCCCCTCCACTTCCTTTGTGGACGCAGTCCCATCCTTTCATCAACACTCTGCCGCCCCACTCTTCCCTAATCCCTGTGCTCAGAGGAGGGCCACTGGTCCAGTCACTCTCCCCCTGCAGAGAGTCCTGGCTCTGGCTCTCTTGCTATCCTTCTACCCATGCATTCATCCACCCAAGGCCCAAAGGCTTAGACCTAATTTCTCTTTAACTTAAGCCCTCAGTGTGTAGCTGGCAGATACACCCCATATGCACTGAAACTTCTGCGGGCTTATGTAAAGCTTCATAAACTATTTATGTTGTGCTTAGGCAAGATGGTTTATTGTGCTTTGTGAACGAATTGGTGTTTCAATGAAAAGAGCATTATATTGGTAAACGAAATGAAGAATTAATAAAAAGGTGTTGTCATAATAAAATGGTTTTTTTTTTATATAAATTACGAGGTTTTATGGTGCATTTTTAAACAAAGTGAAATTATAAAACAGTAATAATAATATTAATAAAGAATTAAAAATAAACCACAAACTTTGTTAAAACACATTTGAAACACTTTTATAATGTGCGTAAACAATAATATGACATGTTCTAAATGTGTAATCATTTCAGTAAGATGACTTCTCTAACCTTTTCATCTAATTCCTGTTTTTATAATAAATGTATCTATTTAATTTCTTTAAAGCGAGACCTTGTGCCCTTGTGTTTAGTTTTTTTTAATGCAATTATTTGCTTACATTCATTCTCTAAATATATTGTTCAGATGCTTTTGACACAGCCTGCCATAAGCACTTTACTGTAGCTCAAGTGGTATTTAAAACCAGGTTATAAGTGATGACTGATAAACAGTAATGCACTCTCAGTTTATTGAATCAAAACAGATCCAAATATTAATCTAAAGCAGAATATGCCTATGATTATTTCAATGCTACAAAATACCCACTGGGTGACCAATTAAGATAAACGACAAATAAAATGAATTCAAAATGATCCTCAGTTTATGTCCACAAACAGGAATTTACTGGCACAAACTTCACTTGTATTTCTTCCTTACATCTCTGCCTGTTTAATTATTCACTATACGTCTGAAAAAATGAATGTGAAAAATACTCTCAGATGACTTAAAAAAAGTATTAGCTAATTGGAGCTAAAGAAAGTTTTTTCTTCCTTTCGACTTTTTTGCATTGTACCATCTGACTTGTTCTGCTTTCATGTCACTTCATTACATTTAATTTATTAATGTCCAATACTTAATGTGCCAGAAATGTCAGATTCAAAGCTGTGAAAATGGGGCAGAAAATAGAGAGAGAAGATGGGAACAGAAGAGGTGTCACACACACACGCACACACACACACACACACACACACCGTGCCAAAGGACACAACTTTACACCAACTCGCTTAAAAACACATCGCCAGGTCCTCAGATGTAGGTCCAAAAGATGCAAAAGTTGGTTGCTTTCGTAGTGACCAGATTGCATCCCTGCCAATTATTTATTTCAGTCCAAAAAATACTACAACTTTTAAACAATCAATATGATGGACCCTTTGCAAATTTCCAGGTTTAGAATGAATGGGAGACTACAGCAAATATTATTTTTGCGTTCACATTTGCTTAAACAGCAAGTAATAAATAAATAATACACTGTTACATTTCCACGTGTCCAAAAGAGGAATAAAATTGAGAACGGTGGGTTACAGAGGTCAAATTTACTGTCACTCCCTCACCAGCTGTATTTAAAAACCCATTGCAGCAGTGTTGACCACTATATACTACTATACTACTATACTATGTATATAAAGTATGTTAATTTAATTATGTTTAATGATTAATGATATTATAAATGTACAAAAATAATTACAACATTTTAAATATAAAAAGTGTGCAAGATTTACACTGCTAAATCAGTCAGAAACGCATCATCACAGTCTGTTAAAAGGGTCAATTCCATTTATTAGTATACTGCTTCACAATGCATACTGTTCCAAAGCAGTTCTACAAAGAATAGTACCACACAAAAAACACAGGCCCTGTTCAGACCTGGTATTAACATTCGTCTCGGGTGATCCGATCACAAGTGGACAGCTGTGACAGATTGCCGTTCGCATCTGATACATCTTCAGAGACCACAGTCAGCTAAAGGGGACAGGGGCAGGGAAAAAACTTTCAAATATCTGGGGTACATAAAATCTGATACATAAATACACATAGCAGAAGTAATCATTTCACTGAATTGTTGAGAAGGAATGGGTACATTTCCACTAACACACACTCTGGGTAGCGTAAACGGGGACTGCAGTCATTATGCAATAAATCAACACTAACAAACACCCTCTTTGGAACCCATCTGAAACTCCCCCTCATTAATCGACTGGCTCTCGGGGTTTGTCCTTGACATCTGTCCATCTCTCATCGCACCTAATTGATCTCTTATTGATTATCTTCTGTCACTAACACACCACAAAATTAGAGTTTCTCCTATAACCAAGATAATAAGAGGCAACGGGTCAGATATTGTAGCTCTTTTCAGGGATAGCTAAACTATCCCCTTTTTTTGCGTTGCCTTGGTTGATTCATAGAGTAGTTAATTAAAGGCCTGCTTTACATCCCTTTGATGTTGTCCTCTAAAACCCGTTTATGCATGTCAAAGGCCATCAGAGAAAGAGAACTCCTTCATACAAGTGAACATTATCTAATTCATTCAATGCGTGCAACTACGGAGCATAAAACCATTAAAAATAAATTCATGATGTTTTTGTTTTCTTGTACAGTTTTAATCCAATTTCTTTACATGTACTTTAAGCCCAGTACTATGTCATTAAAGTAATTAAACTACAAATTAACATATTCAGTGTGCTAGCAACAGGAAGTGAAGAGGCATTGTTAATCGCAGGGAAAAGAGCTCTCTTAGAGACATTGCAAAGAGTTCTTAGCTCCTGATATTAAGCATTTCAGGTAATAAAGAATTGTGTTTGTGAGTGTACGTGTTTATGAAAGAGAGAGAGGAAGAGAGAGAAAGAAAGAGAGTGCATAAGAGTTTTCTTTTTTTGTGTAAATGTGAAATTTCCAAGATGACATTAGCATATGTATTAACAGTATATGCATATACATGTCATAAAAATACCCTTATTCTCCAGTGTGAACTCTACAGTGCATGTTTTTTGCATAGCTGTGTTACATTTGCTTTTACTTGCTCTGTTAATTAATTAAATTTTGTGTAGTGGGTACACTCTAAAAAATGCTGGGTTAACAATGAACCGAT